>NW_008704544.1:712823-727823 GCF_000326865.2 Helobdella robusta
TTCTGTCACACCAGTTTAAAGATTCTAGACACAGTAGAAAATCTCGCAAACAGTCCAACAACAATGATAGTAGCAATAAGAATCACCACACAGCAACAACAGCAGCAGCACATTCACCTACAACAACATTATCAACTACTTCTGTCTTATCTCACAACATCTACGACAACATCAGCGCTAACAACAGCAACGTAGCTAATGTAAATCAAACTGACAACAACAACAACATTGATGACATTGAGGGGGATGATTTAATCAGATCTGTTGTCAGAAGTGACAATTTCTCAACAACTACATCAACAGCATCACAGCAGGACACCAGCAGGAGCAATAAGCACGTTGTCTTCAAATCAAATTCTTCCATCTGCCACCTAAACAGTAGTAGTAGCAGTGGCGCTAATAACCACAGCAGCAGCAGCAACAACAGAAATAGCAACAACCAACAACAGCAGCAAGCCGAATCATTTCTCAACAACTTCAAGCAGTTTTTATCATCCAACAAATCATCTTTACAACAACAACGACAGCAGCAGCAGCAGCATTCAGATGTTGAGATGAGTGACGATGAGTCACCTGATAATGAAGCGACAGCAAAGAATAATTTAGACAGTAAAACAACTAGAGATGTTGTCGACAATGCTGATGTAGTTGGTGATATCACCTTTTACAACAATAATAATAATATTAAACATAACTTGAATGGGCAAGTGAAGTCATCAAGGTCGTTGCCGACGGTGATAAATAGATCGGAGGATGACGACGATGATGACCTCGATGGCGATGTTTCCGGGTTCAAAAGCAACCTCCTCCCTAAACCGGTCGTTCGTTTCAGTACCCTACTTAATAAAGATGTCAATCAGATCACCAACACCAATAGGATTAACAGTACTGGCAGTGATGATGATGACAATAGTGGCGGTAATGATGATAATGATGCCGGTTATAGAAATATTCAAGGTGCTGAATGGGAGAATGAAAATGGAGATGATGGCGAGGAGTATGATGAAAATGATCCAATGAGGGCGTTTGATGCTATCAAAGAAAAACTTGAAAAATCTTTTTACCTATCCGTTACTGATGTCAGGCAGGACATAATCATGGCCATAGAAAGTGTAACGGAGAAGTTAATCTGTGATCATGTGACTAAAGAAATGATAAGTAAATCTCTCCTGGATGCCATGTCTAGACAACTGTCCATATCATTCCCATGGTATGATAGCAGGGCAGGGAGGATTGATAGCAGTGTTGATAATGACAACTTCAATAAGAGAGAAGTTTCAGCAGAAGAAATGGTTGTGCCGCCGTACCCCGACCACAATTATGCCATCTGGAGGGAGAAAATAACGGCGACTAACATCACCCAACCAAGACTCTTTAGGTCACCTTCGAAGATGACGACGTCATCATCATCAACTGCAGCAACTCATCATCAAAAACAGCAGCCACATCATCATCGTAGGAAGTCCTCTAGTGTTGAGGGTAGGGAGGATGATAACAGGACCTGTTTGCTCTGCTGGTCTGTCGGGGACTCACCTGAAAATGTTGGTTGCTGCTTGCTGTGCTTTTTTGTTGCTGTCGTTGCGATGTTTTTTGTTGTAGCTGTTGTGCTGTTGAACTGCTGTTGTTGTTTAGTTATTGCTAATACCTTTGTTGCGGATGTGCCAAATATTTTGAAGAAAATGTACTATAATATTTCACGCACGGCATACACCATCGCATTAACAACATTAATATCAACAGCAACGACGACAACAAATGGCACTAACATGATTCTTTTTATACATATACAGGATTGTGGTAGACTCTTATACATGGGTCAGAATGAATGGGTGCATGTAAACTGTGCACTCTGGTCTGCTGAGGTGTATGAAGAAACTGATGGATTACTACAGAAAGTTTATTCCGCTGTTGCTAGGGGTAGAAAACTGGTTAGTCTTTGTTTGTTTGTGTGTGTGTGTCTGTGTGTTTTCCTGTGTAAGTATGGTTGTTTTTTGTGGTATATGTTGATGTAGTTAATTTTCTTGCTACTGTTTTCATTCTTGTGTCCTCTTTTTTGTACTGTTTGTCTCTTATTTTTGAGAGTCCATGAATGATTTTTAATTATGTACCACGTTATCATCGAAAACTCTCTATTTGCACCAGAGATGTGACGCTTGTGGAAAGCCGGGAGCCACAGTCGGTTGTTGTCAGCTGGATTGCAATGCTAATTTTCACTTTCCATGTGCTCGTCGTAAAAATTGTGCCTTTGTTGAGTCCAAGAAAGTCTTCTGCTCTGCACATGTGGCATTTGCTGATGGCAGGGTTAGTTAGCTGGTTGACTGGTTCGATTGATTGATTGATTGATTGATTGAAAGAATTATTGATTGATTGATTGATTGATTGATTGATTGATTGATTGATTGATTGATTGATTGATTGATTGATTGATTGATTGATTGATTGATTGATTGATTGATTGATTGATTGATTGATTGATTGATTGATTGATTGATTGATTGATTGATTGATTGATTGATTAATCAAACAAACATTCATTTGCAGCTTCTTTCAAAATTTGATCTTGAGCATCGATTGTGCCTGGACATGGAAAGTAACAAGTACATAAAAAAACAGTGGCTTGCTGGACTCAACCATTCGACCATCTGCATTCTTGTTGGTTAGTTGCTCGTCCCTGCTGACTTCTTGTTCCAAATCTCAATTGAATTTGGTAAAATATTGATATGTTTCATGTTATGTTTCTTAAGGTTCATTAACGATAGAGAGCATGGGGATGTTGACAGCACTGTCAGACACAAGACCTTGTCTGCTGCCTGTTAACTTCTGGTTAGTTTATTTATGAATGAACAGCAAGCGATATTACTCTATGTTGTCTCGTGAAATGGGTACTGATTTTTAAGCTATGCTCTTCATTTTGTAACTCTCTTCAAGTTTTTAATTTTTTTTTTAGAAAATTCAAAATATTGCTAACTAACCTGCAGCTCTTCCAGATTATTTTGGAGCACGACAGAGGCCCACAAGAAGACATACTACACGTTCAAAATCATCGAAGTGCAGCCAAAAATGCCATCACACCGCGGTAATAGACTCAACTACCACAGATACCTCCAAAACAGCCTCGACTTCACCATACCACACGACCCGAACGACCCAAATTACGATGAGCTGGTGGCTGCAAGGTTCAGTAGAAATCAAGAGATGGACATCCCGTCTGATGCCTCCACAGTGTCCGTCTCGGATGAGGACAGGTGGACGTCTGATATGGAGGATGAAGAGGTTCTTTCTTTTCATTCATCCTTTTCATCAGTAATTGATGGTATACTTAGATAAACTTGTTCTTAGAACTTAAAACTTTAGTATAGCTAGAGATATTTGTAGTTTCATGATCTCCTCATTGTTATGTTCTTGTCACATAGATGTTTTTATTATCCTCTTCGTGTTATAGATGGAGAATTATGAGAGCCAACAGCAGCAGGAAAAACAGCTGCAGGATGAAGAGAAGTGGCAACAACAACTGAACGACGAACAGCTTGATGCTGCCGAGAACAAACAGAAGAGCAGCTGCAGATCCTCCAAACACCTGCCTGCAGCAAAGAGGGGAAGAGGGAGACCTCCAAAACAACAGTTCTCATCGTTCAACAGTCACGCACAACAAACTCAACTGCTCAATGAACCATCCATGCCTCTTAAAAAATCTAAGACTGCCTCGTTGATCAACAAATTGAGACATGCAGCTGATGATAGTGAAGATTCTGGTAAAAAACCTCGCAAATCCCACAGTAGCAAACCAACAAAACACAATAAAAGTAGCAAAAGCATGAGTGCTGCACAACAGCACAACAATGCCTCATCGTCTTGGAAGTCAGGTCAAAAGATGAGGCAGTTGATGTTGAACAAGAACAAGCAACAACCACAACAACGACAACCCCGACAACCACAACAAAGCAGCAATACTTTTAACTCAACCCTGGGCAACATCCCAGAATTTGTTGATGTGGAAAGGGATGATGATGACGATAACTTTGATGAGGAAGACGACGACTTGGGAAATTTGAATGAAGATGAAGGTGAACTAACTCTAGTGCACATAGTTGACAGGTTGAATCAGGCTGCTGCTAAAAACCAATCACAATCAAGGATTGTCTCAGCAAACAACAGCAGCAACAACATTTTCAGCAACAACAACAACATTTTCAACAGCAACAGCGGCAACATTTTCAACAGCAACACCGGCAACAACATTTTCAACAACAACTTCCAGACAGCACCAGCGTCAGCATCAATGAACGACAAACTGTATGACCCACTTGAAGACTCGGATTGGGTCAACAACATCTTCAATGAGGCGAACAGGAAAAGTAACAACACGAGAAGCAGCCTGAGTAACCTGAATAACGATGAGGATGTTAATGATGATGACGAGATGGCTCAAGGGGTTTCGTTGTTCTCTGAACCACCAGCATCTGTTAACACCAATTATACACTGGAGACCAATGATGGTAACAAACTCTTATTCTCTGCTGAAGAGTTGCAAAACGTCTTGTTGCTAAACCAGCAGCATCTGCATCAACCCCATCAAAATATTAACAATCCACAAAAGCAGCAGATTAAGATATGCCTGAAAAAAGATTTTGCAGCTCAACAGCTTTTGTTGCAGCAACAGCAGCAACAACAACTGCAACAACCACAGCAACTTTTGCAGTCTCAACTACAACAACAACTGCAGCTACAACCACAACAGCAGCAACAACAACAAATGGCTGCTGGTAACCCTGTGCAAGTTTTCATAAAATCTGCAAATCAAATGCAACAGCAGCAGCAGCAACAACACCAAATGAACTTTCAAATTCAGAATAACATGCTAGTAGCCAGTGCCTCGACATCTGCAAATAATTTCCCCAGCTTCACTACTGCAGATACGCCCAACGCGACACGGAAGTTGAAGTTAATATTAGTCTCGAATGTGAAATCAGGCAAGACAGAGATTAGACAGATTCAGCAGCTGGATGGCTGCGCCGATGAATCATCAAGTGATGACAACGATGATAACACTGCTGCCGATGATGATGATAATAATAATGATATTCTAGGCAATGATGATGCAGATCATGCTGATGGTGGTAATAGAGATAGTAGATTAGATGCCGGGACATCAAATGATGATGATATAGATAGGGGGGTTAAAAGGAAGTTTGATGATGATGATGATGTTGGTGATAATGGATATCAGAATAAAAGACTGTGCACACCACCGCCATCGTTATCGTCATCATCTTTACTGTCATCATCATCATTCGGTTATTCTCTACAGTCTAGTCTAGCAACGAACTCTGCAACAACAACTTCAACAACAGCTGCATCATCGACAGTAATGTGGACAACGACGCCGACAACTACCGCGTCTTCACCATTGCAATCAGGTCGTATGAATAGTGGCGACAGTAAAGATGATCATGATGATGATAACGTTGGGGAAGGTGATGACAGAGTGGCAATCAAATTGACGCTATCGTCTGCATCTCTATCTACGACACTTGGTGATGACGACGCAGATTATGAAGATGACGAAGACGACGACGATGTAAATGAGGATGATGATGAAGAAGAAGAAGAAGACGACGATGATGAAATGATTAGTCCTGGTAAAAGGAAAAGGAGAAGAAAAGGTCGCAATTTATTTTTTCATTCAAAATTTCACATAAATTTTTTGACGTGCACTTTTCTTCACTAACATTTGCATCAGTATTGCTAGTAGTGGTTATTATTATTTTATTGTTATTATAATTATTATTATTGCTACTAGTCTTAGTTATATTCTTTCTGGTAGAAAAATTAGTAACAATACTTAAATACTAAAATGATGGTTATTTTCTCTAAGCAGATGGCGTCTTCACCCTTCGTTCTATGACCCACACAAGATTACCCCAGGCAGAAATGGAGGAGGAGATTGGCTCCCCATCCTGCCAGTCACACCACCACCAACAACAACAACATCAGCAGCTACAGCAGCTGCCACAATCGCAACCGTCATCGTCGCTGTTGTCGTCATCACCACCTATCTTACTGTCCTCACTGCCATCTTTGAGTAGGTTGAAGAAAGTTGAAGAGGAGGGAGATAGTGCTAGCAAGAGAGAGGATGCTTTTGTTAGTGCCAGGGGGAGAGATACTGAGTCTTTTAGAGAGAGTTCCCTTACTGAAAGGAATAAGCTGTTGAGAAATGTCGATGAGGATAATAATAATAAAGAGAATGATATCCAAATGGATGCCATTCCTTTAGCAGCAGCTGCAGCAACTGCAACCACAGCAAATAACTTAATCAGCAATAAGAATCTTAACGTTAAGAACATGCCCAGTGTTGCTGATAAAGACGATGATGAAAACATCATCAAGGACAACTGCAACGACGACGACGACGATGATGATAAGAAGAAGAAAGGTTTGAAAGCTAAGCTCTCAGCCAGATACGTGCCTCACATCATGTTCGAGATCACCAGCGATGATGGATTCAGGATACTGTCAGACTCTCTTAATCGTTAGTAGTGCTGCTTGTGATGTTTCCCTCGCCAGTTTCATGACGTCACCAGCATTTGTTTGAATTATTATAATTATATTATAATTATATTTATTCTTTTCAATCAAATATTTCTACTAAGGTGCCTGGAAAGCTGTGACGGATAAAGTGAAAGAAGTTAGGTCTATGGCGGGTCTCAAGCCTGTCTCTTATGCAGGTATCTTTATCCTCCCTTCTTACTTATGCTTGTTTGTATGTAGTGTTGGCGTGTGATGCAGTGAGTAAGTACTCTATTGCAGTGATGACGTAATGATGATCATGTAGTAATGATGATGCAGTGATGATGTGGTGTCGATGACGTCACTAAATAACCCCCACTCCAGGGCTAACGGGTCTGTACATGAGTGGTCTCGACCAGCCCACCTTCACCTACCTGCTGGAACAGATGCCAGAGTGCAGGAACCTGAAGAACTATCAGTTCAGACATCATAAGGATCGATGGAGGGCGGATGAGGTTTGTTGTGATGACGTCATGATGATGTCATAATGGGATGATGATGAATGAGATGATAGTGGTGGTGGTCATGTGACATAGTTTGTGTTTGATGTTTTAATACTTTTGTCACAATTTACAGGAAGAACTGATAGAGAACAAACATGGCTGTGCCAGATGTGAACCGTTCACACGAACCAAGCATAAGAACGACATGTTCTCATTTCTCCTCTCAACTTATCGAATCCCTCCAGCCTACGACCCAGTTCTTAGCAAAAGTGATGAAAACTTGACTGCAAACATTGCTCAAAGGTTTTTTCTCATTTAAATTTTTATTTTTATTTTGTTACAAGTTGTCCAAATTAATTATCTAAGTCTTCCATTTTCTTTTTTCAAATCATGAGTGCTTTGTGCTGTCTTTTTCTATAACAAAATGATACATAGCCCGATGAAATCAAATGTTTTTCGATGCTCGTCGTTTTTTTACTCTGAGCAGGCGCAGTCTGGAACTGCCCATGGCCATGAGGTTCCGACAGCTGAAGTCCCTGACGAGGGAGATCGTGGGAGTGTACAGGTCCTCCATTCATGGCAGGGGTCTCTTCTGTAAGAAGGACATTGACGCTGGCGAGATGATCATCGAGTACTCCGGAGAGGTTTGTGTGTGTTGCTGCCTGCTGGCTGGAATGTCTTGCACACACAAAACCACATACATACTTACAAAACCACACACACACACACACACACACACACACACACACACACACACGTACGTACAGGTGATCAGGGCAGGCCTGACAGACAAACGTGAGAAGATGTACGAAGGCCGGGGCATAGGGTGTTACATGTTTCGCAAGGATCTCGACCACGTCATCGACTCGACCGTCATGGGCAATGCATCGAGGTTCATCAACCACTCCTGTGAACCAAACTGCTACTCGAAAGTTATCCATGTTGGTTTTTAGCTTCAATGCAATCTCACCCACTCACCCTACTAGATATTTCATGAATTCTCCCAATCTATCGGTCTTTCAATCATTTAAACATTCAATCGCACATTCAATTCGGTCTAGAAATTAATTGATTCGTTAATTGATGCTGTTTAAATTCTAAAATTTTATAATGCTAATGCCAGTCAGTCTTGCACAGCAATTCATTTCATTACCCCTACCATCGTAGCAAGTTCCTAATCGTTTCATAACCTCAACTATCATTGCTTGGAATCATAAAAGCAATTTTTTTTAAACCTCCAAGGTGGACAATCGAAAGCACATAGTGATCTTTGCCCAGCGAGATATCAAGCGAGGGGAGGAGCTTACCTACGACTACAAGTTCCCCATCGAAGAAGTTAAAATACCCTGCTTGTGTGGCTCGAGAAAGTGCAGAAAATACCTTAACTGACATCATACACAAATACCTGGAACTAATATACACAAATACTTTACTGGCATGCACAGATACCTTGACTTAAACGCACAAATACGTATTGCTTATGTTCTGTACAATACCACTGCATACCTATCATATAGTATATTGTTTTGTATTTGTATTTGCAGGTGTATTAATGCATGCGTGTGCATGTTTGTATGCGGTACTTGCAAGTTTAACATGCATGCATACAAAATATATACTAATGTGTTTACTATGCTATGAATATGTACTGTACAAAGCATGTATAGATTTGTATATATATATATATATATATATATATATATATATATATATATATATATATATATATATATAGAAAGATATGTATGCAAGCATGTAAGTACAGTACATGTGTATATATATACGTATATAAATGTATATAGACAATTAAATAGAACTGTTGGATTGAAATACCGTTGACACCTGTATGTAAACTGTCCACTTGTTTATACCATTTATTATTTTAAGGAGATGACGAAATGCATACATACATACATACCTGTGTAAATGTCTATAAGATAATACATATATTTGTGTGTGTGTGTATATATGTGTGTATGTAGTGTGTACATGTGTATGTATATATGTACGTATGCATGTATGTATGTATGCATGTATGTATGTGTGTATGTATGTGTGTATATCTTTATGCGTATATATTTGGATTTAACATTAATTAGTTTTAAATTTGACATTTTTTTTTAAACTTTGAAGGCTATTTCTTACCTATTATATCGAATGCGGTTGTTGTTGTGTCTTGTGTGGTTGTTTACACAATTTACGTCAGACAGTTTTATTATTAGTTTTTTTTATTATTATTGTTGTTTATTATCATTATTATTTTTCTTCTCTTTTGTTGTTTTTCCCCATAAATTCCTTCCGTTAAGTAACTTTTTGAAACATTTTTAGTGGACTCACTAATTAATTAATAATTCTTCCATTCATTCATTCATTCATTCATTCATTCATTCATTCATTCATTCATTCATTCATTCATTCATTCATGCTTATTTTGGGGTTTTTGAATAATTTTAATGTAAACAGTGAAATAGATTTGAACATTGAACTGTCGATTCTTTTTTAAATAAATAAAAATTAATTAATTGGTCAATTAATTAATTAATTGGTCACTTAATTAATTAATTAAATGTAAATAACGAAATTAAAGTAATCAGTGCGAGTAGTTAGGTAGCAGTTACATTTCGAAGTTTAAAAACGAAGCTAGAAAATCTATCGTCTGGAGGAACGTGATTGATTTTCGTGTCATTCAACAACATGGCTGGTTGGTCGTCTTTAAGTTGGTTAGTTGATTGATTGGTTGGTTGTAATCGATTGATTGATCGATGGTTGATTGATTGATTGATCGGTCGTTTGATTAATTAATTAATTGATTGATTAATCGATTGATTGATTGGTTGATTGATTGACCGATCGATAGCTCTTCCACATGTTACGTCACTTAATATCTCCATCATAGAGGACATTGGCATTTTTCCACAGCTAAGTTAATGACGTAAGCAAATAAGAAAGTATTGTTAACTTCTTTTACATGTGCAGCCTCTATAGGTTTATTGTTATTAACGTTTCATAGCTCTAGCTATAGCGAATTTCTAGAGCGTTAATTGAGCTCCTTGTGATGTTCTTTACTATTAATTAATTAGTTAATTAATTAGTTAATTAATTAGTTAACTAATTGGTGTAATTATGTATTATTTAAAATGTCGTTACTGTTGTTTGGTTATATTTCTCTCTAGACATGAAAGTTCAGTACCGATCCATTGCTGACGATCTTATATTATTTATTCATTTTGATTTTAATTTTATTTAAAAAAAGGAACTGAGGCGGTACAAACCTGACAAGAACGTTACTGAATTAAAATTAAAGAGAAAAATAATTTCAATAATACGAGAAAAAAGATGGTTGTACATCGTTTGTAATGTTTGGCTGATTCACGCATACAATTTTAAAATGCTTGGCACGTACCTACTTGACACGTACATACACATAAAACACCTATCTACTTACATGCGAACACATGTTGCACAACACACACACACATATCCACACATACGTGAGTCTATATAAATACTTATTAATTTTAACATTCATACATTGATTGATTGGTTGAAATGTGCATGTATTCACGTTAGCTGATTGATATATGCATGTGGGTGAATATGAGTATGTATGTGGTCCTTATAAGTAGATAGAGCCAGTAATTTACAACCAGTGAATATTACAACAAAACAACTTGAAAGATTGATTTGATCATGTGGAATGAATTTGAAAGCTTTTGCCGTCAAAATCTTGAAGAAGAAAGTTAAAATTTCACAAGTGGAAGTTTTGAAATGAAGAAGTTTACAATAATCACAAAGCACAAACACGTTTACGCTCATGTTTTTAGTGAATCATTTCTCGTTTGGCCCGCTCTGATGCATCATTTGAGGATGGTGTCCCGTATAACTTTTCGTAGTACGTAGGTCGTTCAATTAACCAGTAGCTATACTAAAAGTACAGCCCGGCTTGCAACTCGTGTTCAGAAAAGTTTTCGAGATTTCATTGTTGTTGCAGTTGTTGTTGTTGCTACTGCAATTGATGCCAGGACTGAATGTTACATTACTGATGTTGTTGTTGTTGTTGTTGTTGAAAGTTTTGTTGGCTTGAGACGGTGTGTCAGCATCAACCGACATGGATGGTTGGATTGTTTGGAATGAAAGCGTCCCCAGAGGATTACAAGTGAATGTCGATGCTGGTGTCGGTCGGTCGTGTGGAAGTTTTTTGGTGGTAGTGGTGGTGGCGATCACCGCGCAGTCGGGTAGGTGGGCAGATAGTTGAGTGTCGTTGTGGTGGTTGATGGCTTGGTTGACGTCGTCATTCTGTAGCAGCGCTTCGCATTGTTGATCAATGAATTTCAAGTTCGACCTCAGCGAGTTCAGTGGAATGAAACTGTTGGTCTTGTGAGAATTTTGCTGCTGTTGCTGTTGTTGGAGAAGTTGTTGTGTGCAACTAATTGCGTTGTTTCGCGCACGAGAACCCGCGTAAATAGATTTACAACCGTCGTAAACGCTGTTCACATCGTAAGCAAGGACTTCTTTATTTGCGGCTACCGTCGCGTCCACACAGTAGTTGTCGCAACGGTAGTTACTGGCGTTTCTGTTTTTGCTGCTGCAATTGTTTTTAGCGCAGGTTTCGTTCTTGTTGGCGATGCCGTTGTTGATGTTGTTGTTGATGTCATCAATGTCATCAGTGTTCATGTTGTTGCTGCTGTTCATGGCGTAGTAAACGCAACCCAATTTGTCGCTACTTCCGTAATCAGAAGTGGACGCTGGTGGTAGCGGGTAGGTGGCCAGGTGATGATGATGATGATGAAGATGATGTTGTTGTTGTTGCTGCTGTTGTTGTTGTTGTTGTTGTTGTTGTATGGACCCCTGCTCGCTGTACGGATATTGCAGCGGCGTCAAGGAAGATGAAAAATTTCTGTTGCTGCGGTAATTAGATCCACCGTTGGCGTTCGCGGCCACCACATCGTCGTTGTCCTCGTTGCGCTTCCTGCGCGAAATGAGGAAATGAAGTTTGACAATGGCAAATAAATGAATGAAAAAAATGTTTGGATGAAACGTGGGGTCGGAGGAAGGCGCTAGAATGGACACTCCATTCTTTCATTCTCTACTGTCACTTATTTCAATAACAGATCAAAAGGCATAGAAACAACAACACATACAAACAACAACACATACAAACAGCAACACATACAAAAGACAACACATATAAACAACAACACATACAAACGACAACACATATAAACAACAACACATACAAACAACAACTCATACAAACAACAACAACATACAAACGACAACACATACAAACGACAACACATACAAACAACAACACATACAAACATTGAAACACACAAACAAAAAACCGAAATTAACATTTCAAACATATTTGCGCATCTAAGCAATACTTTAAAAATAATACAAATACTAAAACTACAACCAAAAACAACAACTGCTACTACTACTACAGCTGCTGCTGCTGCTGCTACCACTAATACTGCCACTACCGCTGATACTAGAGCAGTACTCGCAGATGCCTTTTCGATTATCAAGTGCAAATAACAACTTCTACTTACTCCTCCCACACTCTTCGTTGACATTTCAGTTTGAAAACTTAACAGTTGAGAGCGGATGAACGTACAAACGAATGTACAAACAAATGTACAAATATAAAAACAATCGTTCTTACATACATACATACTAGCATACAAACTTATAAAAACACAAGGAAACAAACAGACACATCACATACACAAGAGATCAAAAAATATTTATTCGAAAAAACATAAAGAAACATATATACATACATGTGAAAAAACATGTAAAAAACAAACATAAAAATGAACATACAAACATGCAAACAAACATAAAAACAGAGGTTCAATCGTCTTGGCAAACAAACCAACAAACAGAAAAATACATACACATACATAAAAACATCCAAAGGCATAAATGTTTTGTATATATATATATATACATTTCATTTTATTTACATGTATAAAAACACCCTGCCCTTTTGTTCTATTGTAAGAAAATGGATGGATGAGTGAATGGATGGATAGATAGAAAATAGATCGATAAACAGATGAATGGATAGATGAATGAATGAAAGAACGAGTGAAAGAATGAATGGATGAATGAAAAGATAGACGGATGGATGAACAGGTGACGAAGAAAGCGTGTCAAGAGGTTCGGTTATGCCGTGTTTAAATGTGTCAACACGCGTGGCATGTGCTTGTCTTGCCTATGTATGTATGTATACTCCAGGTATTTCTGTGTGTATTTCTGCGTGTACTTCTGCGTGTATTTCTGCGTATGATTGCGTGGTGCACATACGTACAAACGTTTTTATACAAATGTTTATTCTTCATTTGGGTGTATTATACACATGTTTGTATTTTTACCTATAATGGTATTAAAGGTATGTGTGTGTGCGTGCGTGTGCGTGTGTGTGTATGTGTAAGTGGTGTACGTAATATATGTGTGTAGTGTGCACATAAGCGTGCGTGTGTTTGTTTATGTGCGTGTTTATATGCACGTGTGTTTGTACGTGTTATAAGTTCAAGTGTTTGAGTGTTCTTAATTAAAATTTTTTTTTTATAGATTTTATGTTCATTCTCGCTTTGTTTATTGTTATTTCATGTCTTTGTTTTTATATTATTTGTCTGTATTATTATTATTATTATTTATTGTTATTATTATTGCGTCATTCTCATCAACAACAAACAATATTAAATCCATAGAACCACAAAAAACAAATAGCTACTCCTACTGCTATTCCTACGGCTGCTACAAATACTACACTACTACTACTATTATTACTACTACTACTACTACTGCTGCTGCTGCTACTACTACTACTACTACTACTACTACTACAACTACTACTACAGCTACCACAACGACAACAGTCCCTACCTTTTTCTAAGCATAAATAGAATTGCTAAGGAAGCTGATCCGATGATTAATCCAAGTATCAATCCTAATATTATGGCCACCATAACACCTGAATAAATGAAGGAATGAAAGAATGAGTGAATGAGTGTGTGAATAAATGAATGAATGTGTGAATGAATGAATGCATGCATGAGTGAGTGAGTGAGTGATTGCGTGAGTGAGTAAGTGAGTGAGTGTGTGAGTGAGTGAGTGAGTGAGTGAGTGAATGAATGAATGAATAAACGGATTAATTGAAAGACGAATGAATTGACAAATACGTCAAGAGCTTGGCTGAAAAAAAATGTTAAAAACCAAAACTGAAACACGCTGAAAAAAATTCAATTCATTTATTTTAAAAAATAATAAACTAAAAATATAAATAAATAAATAAAACATTAAATGAACAAATAGATAACTAAAATAATTTTGAAAACTTAATTTAGAAAATTGAAATCATTAAAATTCATCATTCGAATACATGAAAGAGACAGCTAGGCCTCAAGTAACTAAAAGGAAGAAAAATGATAGAGAAAGAGTTAGTGGTGAGAAATAAAAAAAAGAATGACACATGAAAAACATTGAAAGAGAGAGAGAAGAGAGGAAGAGAGAGAAAAAGAGAGAGAGAGAAAGATAGAGAGAAAAATGAAATAAAGAAAATGCCATAAAGGAAAAGATTGAAAAAAAAGAAGCAGAATGTTCTAAAGGAAGAAAGACAAAACGAAAAAGAAAGAGAGAAAGAAAAAAAAAGAAAGAGAAGAAATGAGTGAGGGAGATAACGACACAAAGAATGAGAGAAAAAGAGAAAGAAAAAATGACAGAAAGAGAGAGAAAGAGAGAGAGAGGGATGAAATAGAAGAAGAAGGGACAGATAATACATAAAATGCTCGAGATAGAAACGAAATAAATGAATGAGTGAGTGAATGAGCGGGCAAACGATTGAATGAATAAAGGATTGATTGATCGATTTCCAAATGAATGGTCAGATAAATTACACTTTGCATAGTAACTGGTTACCGGGCAGTGCCTGATGTATCGTACCATCAGTGCAGACATATTCAAGAAGAAGTTGGTGAAA
>NW_008704544.1:730323-732635 GCF_000326865.2 Helobdella robusta
ATAAAAGTTGAATACAAATACAGTCAATATTATTGATGATAGATTTTTTTAGACTATGTTTTTAAATACAAATTGCTACTACAACTACTACCACTAGTTAGTAAATACACTCTGCATTTATATATAACATTATATTATAAGATTATTATTAGTAAAGCTAGTAAAGCTGCTACTACTATTACTGTTGTTGCAGTTGTTGCTGCTACTACTGCTACTGCTGCTACTGCCGCTACTGCTAACTATACTACTCTCAATACCCTTATGATATAATGTTATGTAAATGCAGGGAGCATTTATTTACTATTGGCAGTAATTTAGAGGCGAAATGTGCACTCCTTCTAAAAAATAAATTGACCAATCACAGCTCGTGCTTGACATTTTGACCCGAGCCCTGCTCTGTCACGTTCCACTCGCTTTGAAAATAGTAATAGTAATAGTAATAATAATAATAATAGAAATAATAATAGTAATAACAATAATAATCGTAAACTTTCTCTTTTGTTGACCTGAAGCTTTGATGAGTTTTCTGAGAAACAGTTGACACGTTATAACCGCATATGAAGGAACTGAAGAAAGTGAAAACGAAGAAAAAAAAATGAATAAAAAACGAACGAAAGATTGGAAGAATGAAAAAATGATTGGCGGTATAAAGAAATGAAAATAAAGAGACGAAGGGTGGTTTTTATGTATGTTTGAAAATTATGAAACAAATTTTGTTTTATCATATAAACAACCAACTAACCAACAAGCCAACCATCCAACTAAATAACGAACCAATCAACCAACCAATTAAACCAACCCACTGACCAACCAACAAACCGTGCGGAAGAGGAATTCCGAGCGTTGCGCCATGCTTTTGAGCCACAAAGGTAGATTCTAATGGGTGTGCGTGTGTGTGCGTGCGTGCGTGTGTGTGTTTGTGTATGTATGTGTATTTGTATGTTTGAGTGTGTGTGTGTGTGTGTTTTTTGTATCTACTGTAAACACTCGATGTTTGTGTTATTAATAATTTTTTTACCAACAAATAACATCATTAACGATAAGAATAGTAAGAAGAAAAATAAGAACAATCATAACAATATTAACAGTAATAATTATAATAACAATACCAATAACAATAATAATAACACGACCGTATTAATAAAAAATTTAAAGCACGCAAATCCATTACTGCTTTTAGAGAAATCTCTTTACTTACTACAACTAGAACCACCACTACTACTACTACTACTACTACTACTACTACCACTACTACTACTGCCACTTGCCACTGCTTACTACCATACTGATTCTAGAGCTGCTGCTACTACGCCTACTACTTCTACTACAGAGTTTATATATATATATTTATATAGAACTAGTCGTATTAGTAGTAAAAGTATGTGTAGTAGTAGTAGTAGTAGCAGTAGTAGTAGTAGTAGTAGTAGTAGTAGTAATAGTATTAACTATAATTTACAATTGAAAAGATACTATTGACATAAAAATCACATATTATTACCGTTCCAGGTAAACAGATATATATACTGCTCTCTCTTTCTCTTCTCTCTCTCTCTCTCTCTCTCTCTCTCTTTTTCTTTTCTCTTTCTCTTACGTATTTGAGGTATTCGAACCAGGACACTACAACCTCAGATCAGACGCCTTTAACCATTGGGCTATCGACAAAAACACGTACACACGCCTACTCCATTCACCCACCGTTGCTGCAGTTCATGGAGTTTCCAATCCAGGCGCCGCCCACGCACGTCATCTGCCACGTGACTTTCGAATGTTTACATGTCAAGGTCATTTTGTCGTCGTCGCGTGTCGTTAGGACGTTTTCGACGTGGTGGTAGTAGTGGTTGTTGTGGTTGTGGTTGTTGTTGTTGTTGTTGTTGTTGTTGTTGTTGTTGTTGTTGTTGTTGTTGTTGATTGGAGGGGTTAGATAGATGTCTGGACATCCGACGACTGTGAAATCATTTCTTTTAATTTTCTAAGCTTACTAAAATACACACTGGCGCTAAAACTTGCACACGCACACACACACGCACACGCGCACATGTTATAATTTTTATTCTAAATTAAATAACATTAGAATATGTTTGAGCATTTTAAAAGGAAAACAGTGCCACACTTATACACATGCAAGTTTGTACATACGTACACATACAATACAGCACAGTTCAGTACAATACAAATACAATACAATACAATACAATACAATACCATACAATACAACACAATACAATACAATACAATACAAAACAATACCATACAATACAACACAATACAAAACAATACCATACAATACAACACAATACAATACAATACAATAC
>NW_008704544.1:732685-734009 GCF_000326865.2 Helobdella robusta
CAACCTTAATATGAATATAACATTGAATGAAGGATTAACAAAAGTGAATCAAATTTACGAAAAAAAATAAGTGTTCAAAATAAATAATTTTAAAATAATCGTGACGTCATAAACATACTTTGAAATGATTGGTCCTCTATCCCTGACCTGAAAACGTTAACGACCAATCGTATTTGTTGGCCCGATTTGTAGTTCAGTCTCCAGGGACAAATTTTTGACCCGAACTTGTTTACATCGGTCAAGGTCACACTGGCTAGCAGGCCTTTGTGGGGTGAAGAAGAAGACGGAAAATTGTTGATGTTGTTGTTGTTGTTGATGATGAGTTTGTTGCTATTGATATTGTTGTTGATGTTAGGGCACGTATTGTTTTCATCTGTTACAACTGAAGAAAATGTTAAACGCTAAGCTTCACTTTTATCATTCAAATAAACATTCAAATATCATTCATTTAATTGTAGAAAATCAATCATGCAAAAATTTCGGCAGTCGGTCGGCTGCATACTTTTGAGGCAGACGTATCCAGCCTCCAGGTAGTTTGTGTAATCCCTCCTACACGGCTGTACCAACTCGGCGATGGACGAAACGCTGACCTTACACTTCCTATTTCCGTTACAGACGGTCCCAAGGTGGTCTGTGACGTCACTGCTGCAGTTGATGTAGCCCTCGCCAGAGATGCAGCCACCACTGCGCATGCGTCCGTACCTGGCAGACGTCACGTGGATGATTTCGTCATGCGCGCACGAGCAGACGAAGAACTGGAACTGGCAGTACTCTTTGACGTTGTTGGCGACGTTGTGATATGGCTGTTGTGGTTGCTGCTGCGGTTGCTGCTGTGGTTGCTGCTGCGGTTGCTGCTGTTGCGGTAGGTAAGAAGCTTGTCGGCGCTGTAGTTGGTGTTGTTGTAGATGTTGTTGTCGTTGTTGTTGTTGTTGTTTTCGTTGGACGTGAGTGGCTGCAGAGAATATAAAAATATACAATTTCTTCAGAAGGTTAAATAAGAAAGAAAATTCACGAATTTTAAAGTTGTGTCAAAAAATATTAAGCAAAAGTATTAGCGTGTATAGAATTAGGCGCGCAAACAAACGAATTAACGACTAACGACACACACAAACACACATATATACATACACACATACACACACACACACATAAATACATACATATATACATACATACATACATACACACACACATAAATACATACATACATACATACATACATACACACATACATACATACATACACACATACATACATACATACACACATACATACATCACACACACACATACATACATACATACATACATACACACACACATA
>NW_008704544.1:737906-759689 GCF_000326865.2 Helobdella robusta
TTGTTAATGTATTGACGGACGAATCAATCTAATTGTTGAGCATCGCAGTTGAAATAATTACCGACACGTTTCTCATTTAGTTTTCCAATTCCCAGATGGATGGACGGTAGAAATATGTTTCTCATTCATTCGTCTGATGTTTCGTTAAGTATGCAACAACAACAACGACGACGATGATGACGACAACCACAACAACAATCAACAACATAAAACAACAAACAAACAACAACACGTCATCATCCTTCTCAGCTACGTCAAAAACAAAAACTATTACTACTCCTAATATATCTACTACAATTGCTACAACTACAAATACTACCATCACCACCACCACTACTACTACTACCACTACTACTACTACTACTACTACTACTACTACTACTACTACTACTACCAGTACCATTTTTACTACTACTACTACTACTACTACTATAGCGGCGCCATCATCATCATCAACAACAACAACTTCAAAGACACAACCGGCAAAACAACAACGATACAAATGATGGTGACGTAAACAAGATGAATATCTACTTAAACTACTGATCAATCAACCAATTAAACAAGCAATCAATCAACTGACCAATCAGACAATCAATCAACCGACCAATCAATCAGCTAGCCAAGCAGCCAATCAATTATTTGATCAATCAATCAATCAAACAATCAAAAATTGAAACGGACGTTCAATAGAATAGATCCATTTTCACTTGTAAAAAATTTTCAATTAGCAAAAACTTCTGTCTTATATTCCAACCAACCAACCAAACAACCAACCAACCATCCAACCAACCAACCAACCAACTAATCAATCAACCATTTAACCAACCAATCAATCACTCAACAAACTAACCAACCAACCAATCAACCAACCAACCAACTAATCAAACAACCATTTAACCAACCAATCAACCAACCATCCAACCAACCATTTAACCAACCAATCAATCATTCAACAAACTAACCAACTAATTAACACACTAATCAAAAAATCACCTAAAACAAAATGAAACAGAAATGACAATCGCCTAAAACGAAGAAAAATTTTTTTATAAATTTTTTTCACTTTTAAATTTCTTTCCAACGAATGTTTCCCGCATAAACATTTTTCAATTTCACAAGGCATAATTTCATTCATTCATTTTTATTTGTTATTTGGTTCGTTCAATCAATTGTTCATTCTTTTATTTAATCATTCAATCATTCTGTATTCCTTTTTCGATCATTTGTTTTGTTAATGGAAATTTGTTTATTTAAACATCTATTCGGGTTTTTCATTTATCATTGGTTTGTTCATTCATTCATTCATTCATTCGTTCGTTCGTTCATTCATTTGTTCGTTCGTTTGTTCGTTCACTCAGCACTCAATCATTTGTTCGTTCATTCATTTTTTTATTCATTTTTTTATTTCTTCAATCCTTCATTCAATCCTTGTTAAGACATTTAACAAATTTCTTGAAACAAAACTGCACTCTACAAATTCGACTCGCAGGTGGCATCGTAGCATCATTGCTTCCGATCATTTATTAACTATTAAATGACTTATTGACAGATGAATGAATGATCGAATGAATGAATGAATGAACGAATGAATGAATGAATGAATGAATAAATAAATGAATAAATGAATAAATGAATGAATAAATGAATGAATGGATGGATGGATAGATTAATATATGTATAGATAGATAGATAGTAATAAAAGCATCAAAGAAGCTAACAAAATAATTCTAGCAATAGTTGAAGTGAATGATTGAATGAATGAATGAAAAAACGAACAAATGAATGAACGAACGAACGAACGAATGAACGAAAGACAAACAGAAAAATGAGTTAAAATGTATGTGACTTTAAAACAAACGATAGTCTGCTTGAATCCATGAGGGGTACATTTTCAATGAAAAATTAATAAATCCATCCATCATCATCAATCCACTTTGAAAATGTTTTTACTCAATCATCCATAAATTGATCCATCTATCCATCTATCTACCTTACATAATGCTTATTATCTCTTTGTTTTCGCTTTTTAAATTTTTCATTCCTTCATTTCCTCGTTCCCTCGTTCATTATTTCATTCATTTGTTTGCTTGTTTGTTCAACTGTCTGTTCGTTTATTAATAAAATCATTAGCTTGCTTTTCACTCATTCACTCACTCATTAACTTAATCATTCAATCATTCATTCATTCATTAAATCATTCATTAATTTTTTTATTCAGCAATCTGTCATTTCTTGATTGAAACATCCAAGACAACTGTTAATATTTTAGTCTACTCCTTCATCCGTCTATCCAACCATTCATCCATTCATCCACCCACCCACCCAACCATCCATCCACCCACCCACCCACCCATCCATCCATCCATCCATCCATCCATCCATCCATCCATCCATCCATCCATCCATCCATCCATCCATCGTCCATCCATCCGTCCGTCCATTCATCCTGTTGTGGAAGCATTACTGAGAAAATTCAGATAATATAGAGAGCGTGTTTATACTTAATAGAGACTGCCTGAATATATCATATGCCGCCCCAGAGGCTGATATAAACAAACGTACATACAAACATACACCCATACATACAAACAAACACACACACACATACAAACCTAATGCATAGATACAAACATACATACCATACATACCTACAAACATACATACATACATATATACATACGTACGCATGTATATATGGTATGTATGTTTGTATGTATGTTTGTATGTATGTATGTTGAATGTTTGTGGTTGTACGCGCTTCTAACAATAGCGGTGAAAGCGTGTACTTATCGCTTTCTCTTGTTGTTTATGTGATGTTTTTGTCGTTGTTTATGTGAAATTGGAGTTGTTGTTGTTTGTTGTTGTTTACGATTTGTTGTTGTTGTTGTTGTTGCTGCTGCTGTTGTTGTTGTTGCTGCTGCTGCTGCTGCTGTTGTTGTTGTTGTTGCTGTTGTTGTTGTTGTTGATGATGTTGCTGTTGTTGTTGCTGCTGTTGTTGCTGTGTTGTTGTTTGTTTGTTTGTTTGTTGTCGTATTTTAATGTGGTTCATATATTGCCGTTGTCGTTTGTGAAATGTAACATAGATATGTCAGGGAACCATAGCATAGATACAATACAACTCTGACGTCATAGGCATGTGACGCGACGATGACGTCAAATGCGAAATTTGTTTTTGACGCTTATGATAACGATAATGACGTATTCCGCTAAAATTCTCGAACGTATTGTATCATCATTCATTCAAAGCATGGGTCAATATATGTTTGCCGATTCTGGTATTTATGTCTTTGGTTTTGTTGTTGTTGTTGTTGTGTGTGTGTGTGTGTGTGTGTGTGTGTGCGTGAAAGAGAGAAAGAGAGAGAGAAATAAAAAAGAAAGAGAGAAATAGAAAGAAAGAGATAAAGAGAGAGAAAAATAGAAAGAAAGAGAGAAAGAGAGAAAATATAGTATTAACATCATTATCACTGCCATCATCGTAGTCGTCATCGTCGTCACGAATTAGCATATTATTTTTTTTAATTTTCAATCTCCAACCAGTCGTTTTAAATTTTTCAACTCGAGTCATCATCGTCGTCCTCATAATTAATGTCATCGTCATCGTCACCACCATTATTATTATTATCATCATCGTCGTCGTCTTCGTCACCATCTCCATCGTCGTCATCATCATCATCCATGACGTCATCATCATCATCATCCAATGACGTAACGCGTATTCGTCTGGGTAGATTTGTGTGTTTTCCCGCTTTATAATTGAGCTTTGGATCTTTATAATACCGGCCGTGTTTATCATTCATTCGTTCATTCATTCGTTTATTCATTCATTTATTTATTCATTCATTCATTCATTCATTTGTTTGTCGGTTTATTTATTCATTCTTTCATCTATTCATTCATTCATTTTTTCATTGATTGATTGACTCATTTATTAATTTGTTCGTTTGTTCATCCATTCGTTCATTCATTTCATCCGTTCGTTTGTTCGTTCGTTCATTCGTTCAAATGTAATGCAAACAAGAAGTGACGTTTCTTCCCTTTAAAGGAAAAAGAAAAATTGGCGGGAAAACGAAAAATGGGCGCGAAAATAAAAAAGAAAAATTAAATTTTTCAGTTAGAGAAAATGAAATGTTTTAAATGCGAGCACCTTTCATGTTTTGCATACATATTTGTCTTTCCACTCTTCCTATTCTCTCTTTCTTTCTCTCTCAATTTCTTTCTTTCCCTCTCTCTCTCTCTCTCTCTCTCTCTCTCTCTCTTTCTCCAAAATTTTTTTTGTGTTTATATATACATATATGTGTGTGTGTGTATGTGTTTATATTTTTGCGTCTACGTATGCATGTCTGTATGTGTGAATGTATGTGTGAATATATGTATCTAATACTCATTCATTTGTCAATAGTTTACGTAATGTTTCTTGTATTATATTATAATGTATTTTCGGTATTTTAGAGCATGGTTTTGTATTGTATTGCATTGTATTTTATTATATTGTATTGTTTCGTATTGTATCGTATCGTATCGTATCGTATCGTATTGTATTGTTTTCTATTGTATTGTATTTGTATTGCATTCATCATGTACGCGTCTGACCGTCTACTGGATGAAAAGTCATAATGTTCAATTCATCGATTCTTCCGAGCCATTGTTTGAGTAATTATAAATTTAAATATTATTTTATAGCATAATTTTTTTATTAGTTTTTTTTTATCCAAATATAGTTTATTACGTGTGCATGTGTGTGTGTGTGTTTGTTTGTGTGTGTGTGTGTGTATTCAATATTAAATTGTTTATAGTCAAATTGAAAATAACAACTTTTGTATCGTGTCAGCATCAGTTTATTATTAATTCAATGTATTGAACCGTTCAACAATGCTGAATTAATTGTTTATTTATTTGTCTCTGTAATTGCTTGTCTGCGTATTGAATTATCTATGTATTTATCTGTCTATGTATTTATTAATTAATTGCTTATTTGAAATTTTAATTCATTGTTAATGTATCATTCATCCACCCATACAAACATAAATCCATCCATCTATCCATCTCTTTATTCATCCATCCATCCATCCATCCATCCATTCACTCACTCACTCATTCAATCGTTTATTCTTTCACTCCATCATTATATTCATAGATATTCTTTCATCTTGAATTCCCCGCTCAATCCATCAGCTCCTACGCGAACTTTCTCTACGTGTAGAGCAGGCATATTTGTAGGCATCTTTATTTATGTCTTTTCTACTTTTGTTCCTCGATTCACTTTTAAAAATAAACTTATTATTATTATTATAACTACTATAATTAAAATTATTATTATTAATATTATTATTACTTATATTATTATTATTATTATTATTTTTATTATGATTGTTGTTGTCGTTGTTGTTGTTGGGAATGTCTGCTTTCTCTTCTTTTCCATTAATTTATTATTACAACTATTATTAATATTATTATTATTGTTATTATTGTTATTATTATTATTGTTGTTGTTGTTGTGGCCGCCCCTCTCTCTTGAGAGGCATTTGTTCTGCGGATGTCTTTGTTGACGAACGTGAAAAATTCAACGCTTGGCGGAGAAAAATATAGAAAAATTGTATTTTTTTCTGTTTTTTTTTCAGATATCTGTCTGTATTTCTGTGTATGTTTCTTTGTATTTCTTTGTATGTGTTTCATTGTATTTTTATGTATGTCTCTTTGTGTTTTTATGTGGATTTTGTTAAAATTTTTTGTAGTTTCCTGGCTTCAGTTGTCTTTTCTTGTAACATTTTTCGGGCGTTATTATCTTTACTTCAAACAACGGTTTATTATTATTGTTATTATTATTATTATTTTAATTTAAAATCATCTGGGCGTGCTAAAATTAAATTTAGTCCCTGCTACAAAACAACGGAATAAAAAATTTACAATGAAGAAAATATGCGTTTGTATATATATATGTGTGTGTGTGTGTGTGTGTGTATGTATTTGTATCTGTGTGTCTGTGTGTCTGGGTGTGTCTGTGTATGTTTCTGTGTGTGTGCTACAACAACAACAACACACACGTGAGTCAACGAATATCACACATCAGCATAGAAGCGCGTAGGTTCAATTTGCAGTCGAACGCGGTAACATCATCGCTATAGTAGCAGGCCTCTCTAACCATCACACCAACACGCACACACACGACCGATAGATAAAATAAACTGTAGATATGACGTAATGAGGTAGAAAAGACAGCAGAATAAAAAAACAACAACAAAGAACAAACAATCACGCAGCCGGCAGAACGAACATAGAATGTTGAATATTTGATCGCTAATTGTTTCATCTTCAGGAGG
Source organism: Helobdella robusta (assembly GCF_000326865.2). NCBI lineage: Eukaryota > Metazoa > Annelida > Clitellata > Rhynchobdellida > Glossiphoniidae > Helobdella > Helobdella robusta. The sequence goes on from NW_008704544.1 coordinate 744,227, forward strand.
AAGCACAACGTCAGCGCGTCTTGAAAATTACTTTCCCCCGTTCGACCCGAGCAATTCATTAATTATTTAAAGTTAATTTCATTAAATTCTGCAAAAATAATTCTCTGTAATTGTAGAATATTATTAACGTTTTCGCTACTACATCACTAGTTACTATTATTAATACTTTCCGCTTGTAGTAATAATGTAGTTGTGGTAGTAGTAGCAGCAGCGGTTGCAGTAGTAGTAGTAGTAGTAGCAGTAGTAGTAATAGTAGTAGTAGAGTAGTAGTAGTAGTAGTGGTAGTAGTAGTAGTAGTAGTAGTAGTAGTAGTAGTAGTTGTTGTTGTAAAAGTAGTAGTAGTAAGAGTAGTAGTAGTAGTAGAAGTAGTGGTAGTAGTAGTAGTATCAGTGGCTTCATTTCATTTCACTGCAATTTACTTGTGAAATTTATCAGGCGCAATTATTTTCATTAACTTGCATCTGCAGTCTTTCAAAGCGAGAAAGTTCATTTGCTTATTCTCCCAAAGTCAATGCGTTATTCCCGTTCTTTGATACAGCCACACGCACACACACACATACGCACACACACGCACACATACAAACACACACACACACACACACACACACACACATATATATATATATATATATATATATATATATATATACACATACACATTCCCAAACATACACATGATTATACACCTACAGGCATGCACCAACTAACATAAAGGCATTCGTCTTTTGTTTGTTTGTTCGTTCGTTTGTGTGTTTGTTTGTATGCTTGCTTGTTTATGTGTTTGTATGTATTTTTGTATGTATTTTTGCGCGACAATGTTTGTAGCTCTGGTAGTTTTTCATTTAATTAGGAGACAGCTTATTTAAAATGCATAGTTCTTCACGCCAACTACCATTAAGAGCGATTTGCTTATAAGGAGTTCTTTAAAGAGATTTTTTTTGTTCAAGAAAGTTTTTTTCCGTTGTTTCTGCTCATTAGTTTGTTTATTAACTGTATGTTTGTATGTTCGTTTGTTTGTTTGCACGTGTGTTTGTCTGTCTGTCTGTCTATATATTTGTTTGTCTGTCTGTCTGTCTATATATTTGTTTGTCTGTCTGTCTGTCTGCTTGTATCTCTGCTTAGTTATCTGTCTCTTTATCTGTTGGTCTATTTATCCATTGAAATTTTTATTAATTTATAAATTCATTCATTCATTTTCTATCTATGCATTCATTCGTTCGTTCGTTCACTCATTCATTCCTTCGTCCATCTGTCCATGCATCTTATTATTTTTTTTATTTTACACTAGCGTTCATTTGCATGGAACCACCGAAAAGTTCATTTGTCTGCCTGCTGTTTTAATGAGCAAGTCCAAAAAATGAAGAAAGTTGGATGCATTAACAAATCCATGCATCCATTCATTCTTCCCTCCATTAATCCATGCATCCATTCATTCTTCCCTCCATTCATCCATGCATCCATTCATTCTTCCCTCCATTCATCCATGCATCCATTCATTCTTCCCTCCATTCATCCATGCATCCATTCATTCTTCCCTCCATTCATCCATGCATCCATTCATTCTTCCCTCTATTCATCCATGCATCCATTCATTCTTCCCTCCATTCATCCATCCATCCATTCATTCTTCCCTCCATTCATCCATCCATCCATTCATTCTTCCCTCTATTCATCCATGCATCCATTCATTCTTCCCTCCATTCATCCATCCATCCATTCATTCTTCCCTCCATTCATCCATGCATCCATCCATCCATTCTTCCCTCCATTCATCCATGCATCCATTCATTCTTCCCTCCATTCATCCATGCATCCATTCATTCTTCCCTCCATTCATCCATGCATCCATTCATTCTTCCCTCCATTCATCCATGCATCCATTCATTCTTCCCTCCATTCATCCATGCATCCATTCATTCTTCCCTCCATTCATCCATGCATCCATTCATTCTTCCCTCCATTCATCCATCCATCCATTCATTCTTCCCTCCATTCATCCATCCATCCATTCATTCTTCCCTCCATTCATCCATCCATCCATTCATCTTCTTTCAATTTGTTTATTCAATCTTCTTTTTCAAGCATCGGTTTATCATTTTCCATCCATCAATTCATTGTTTTAACATTGAATTATCACGGCTATAAATAACATCCTGTTCATCAGTTCGTTCTTTTGTTCGTTCGTTCGTTTGTTTGTTCGTTCGTTTGCAAACGAAATGCTTCATCCGTGCGTGAACCACGAATGCGTCAACGACTTATTGAAAACTATTCAATGTCAATTTCTTTCTTTCTCTATTTACAAACGCGTAGCATGAAAATTATAATTTGATGAAACTATTTGGATGTTGTCAGTCAATCCTTATACTCATTTATTCATCCGTTCATTCGTTCGTTCGTTCGTTCATTCATTCATTCATTCATTCATTCGTTCGTTCATTTATATATATACATATATATATTCATCATTTTTCTCAACGATCAGTCTATCTAACCATGCATTTCTTCATTCATCCATTATTGCCTCCATCTATCTATCTAGTCTATCCACTTATTCATCTTTCCACTTATCTATTTATTCATTTATCAATTCATTCATCCAATCCATTCATTCATCCATTCATTCACCCATGCATGAATCCATCCACCCATCCATTAAATCATTCATTCAATTACAAAACTTCCAGTTGATTAACTGATTAAAATTCCACTAAGACGAATCTATAGTGAAGATTATGGAACGTTATTAAAGTCAGGTTTATACTTTTGAATTTAATTATAATGATAACAACAACAATAACAACAACGACAATAATAATACTAATAATAACAACAACAAATACAATGTATATGTGTAGATATGTGCGTATGCATGTGTGTGTGGGAGAGAGTTCTTCATAAGTATGCATACATATCATTGTAAAAAAATATAGGTAAGTAACACATTCATAAAGATAAATACGTTTTAATGCGACGAATGTTTGCCTTGTAAGAATATCTGTGTGCGTGTGTTGTGTATGTGCGCGCATGTGTATGCACGTGTGCGTGTGTGTGTTCGCGTGCGTGTGTGTGCGTGCGTGCGTGTGTGTGCGTATGTGTCTGCCTGCATGTGCATAATGCAGCCTTGGGCTACTCCGTCATTAAAATCTAATTATCCAGACATTGTCATCCTAGTTGGAGTGACGTCAAATTCTCAGAGTCTACGCCACCATTCTCGTCATCATCCCGTCTCATTTTATTTATCAATATTATTTTTTTAAGAGAATAACCACAGTACCATCAGAAGTGGTCAATGATATTTTTTTCTGTCATCATTATCATTACATCATCATCATCATCATCACCGTTATCAAATGATAATAATAATAACGACTGTTGTTTTTTTCTTATTTTTATTGTTTTTATTATTCGTTTTTATTTTTATTGTTTTTATTATTCGTTTTTATTTTTATTGTTTTTATTATTCGTGCATGCGCATAAATAAATTTGTTGTTCTTTGATGCGTCACGGACAGAGGAAAAATGGGGAAAAAAAAGTTAGACTGGATTGACTTCAAATATAAGAAATGGAGGAATGAAGTTTGTTTTTTTTTGCTCCATCGAACTATCTTTATAATATCAATAATAATAATAATAAGAAGAATATTATTATTATTTTTATTATTATTAACGATAATAATGATGATGACAATGATAATGACGATGATATTAAAGAGAGATTTGAGCCTGGATACGAACAGAAAATTAACACAACAACGAAAACATTAACAATAGCACAACAACAACTATTACAACAACAACAACATCATCAACAATAACAACAACAACAACTACTACTACTACATCAACAACGACATAGATAAAATAGAATGGAACATAGAAAGAATGATAAATGACTTTCCATACAACAAAACAACCTAGATAGCAACTCAATTATTGATACAATAATATTAATGATTTCAAACAAACACAGAACAACAACAACATGGCTAAACAATGACGTCAACAAAAACCAACAACATCAACTGGCCTAATTATTCATGACATTAAAACGACGTTTTTACCCTGTCCGCTATTGATGTTTCTCTTTTGTTAATGTGATTATAATTGTTTATTAATAGTTTTTATTTTCGCTGTTTCGTGCCTTCTCACAATTAGACCATCCTATTGTTTCACTTCTCAATTCATCCTCTCAACTTACTCTCTCTTTTCTTGTTTTCCCCAGTATTTTTTCTTCTCTCTCTCTCTTTCTCTCTTTCTTTCTCTATCTTTCTTTCTTTCTTTCTTTACTCTCTTTCTCTCATTTCGTTTTTTTAGTCTATCTTACTCCTTCTAAAATTAATCATATTCTACATTGTTGATGCTGATATTATTTTTATTATAATTGTAATGATGATGATAATCCTATCATCATCATTATAATTATTATTATTATTAGGAAGCTGTTCATTCTTTATTATTGTCATCGTTGTTTTGGGCTTGTATTGATAGTACGCGCTAGTAGCAGTAGCAGTATATTTCAATAGCGAGGCTGCTCTGCTCTCCCTACATTACATTGTTCCTTAAATTCTCTCTTTGTTATCTCTTCCTATGGAGTATCTTTATTGTTATTATTGTTGTTGTTGTTGTTGTTGTTATTATTGTTGTTGTAGTAGTAGTAATTGTTGTTGTTGTTATTGCCATTATACTCCCTGCATGTCGTTTTGCTCCGATGTTATTGTCTTTGTAATGGAGTAACAATATTAAGAGTGGGCTATCCGTGGAGAATGTCAGTCATCTTTTGACTTACTCCTGCCACAAATTTTGTAGCCACCTTTGTTTTACAGTTTGCCACAACTTTTATAACCTCTAGGAAGCTATTATTTAACTGTTGTCAATTTAAAATGGCGTCGTATCTAGCTAAGTAAACACGTACAACTTAACTTTATGAACAGAATGAAATGAAGTACATTTACTTTCGGATGTACGCACACGCACGCATGACGTACAATACAGAATTTTCAACAATTCACGATTGAAATTGAAAGTTTGCCGGATATCACAAAAATTTTACTCCCCATTCCATCCTTGTCACAAATTTGTTGATCCCCTTAAAGTTAAAACAGCAGCAGTAGTAGCAGCAGTAGCAGCAGTAGCAGCAGTTGTAGTAGCAGAGCAGCTGTAGTAGTAGTAGTATTGGTAGTAGTAATAGTATTAGTAATAATATGATTATTTCATTTGTTTGAGTTGATTGAATTTAATTTAGTCTGGTAGTTGCATTGTCCCGGCCAGCTCTGACAACAATACTCTGTTTAATAGTAGAAGTTTATGACTACTCTATGACGATGTTGTTGTTTTTTGTGTTGTTGTTGTTGATGATGTTATTGTTGTTGTTGCTATTATTGTTGTTGTTGATAATGTTATTGTTGTTTTTGTTACACACAAACAAACACGTACACACATACACGCATATAAATGCATATATAACACTTATATTGCATATGCCGTAACACATATAGGGCCTATATGTGTTGTGGTTTTATAGGCTCTTGCAGATGTATACCTATTTGACACACGCAAACATGACGTACAAACCGCATACACACCACACACACACACATACAAACACACACACACACGCACAGAAAATATTTATATCAAACAGAAAATAAATCTTGCGCATACAATGACATCCATGCACTTTATTATTATTACTATGTTTGCCTTTGTTGATGTTGTTGTTGATGTTGTTGATGTTGTTGATGTTGTCAATGTTGTTGATGTTGTTGATGTTGTTGTTGTTGATGTTGTTGTTGCTGTTGTTGTTGCTATTGTTCTGATTGTGGTCGATGAAATAATTGTTGTTGATTGCTGTGGTTTCCGCCTTTATAAGAAACAGTATTTAATTGTAAAGTTATTAATGTTGTTGATGTTGTTGTTGATGTTGATGTTGTTGTTGATAGTGTTGATGTTGCTGCTGTTTTTGTTGTTGTTGTAATTGTTGTTGATGTTGTTGTTGTTGTTGATTTGCTGGCTGGTGCGAATAATATATTGCTGTGAAGTGCTGATAACTATGCTACGCTGTTGATTTTATAGATGTTGTTGTCTTTGTTGCTGTTGTTGTTGCTATTGCAGTTGTTGTTGTTGCAGTTATTGTTGTTGTTGTTAATATTGTTGATGTAAATAATAACAATAAAGATAAGCAATAAATAACAAAAAAAAAATGATAATAAATAAGACAACCTGGTGTAGCTGGTGATGAAATAGTTATCAGTTTAAACTTCAATTACAGAAGTAATAATAGCGATGACGTCATTAATAATTACAATAACAACAACAATAATAATAATAACAATAATAATAACAACAACAATAATAATAATTAATAATAATAATAATAGTTATTACAATGATAAAACAACAAAATTTTTTTAAATCTTTTCTTGGAACAAATTTCATTCATTCAATACAAGTTTGTCTATTTTTGTTTAGTTTGTTTGTAAGAGAGAAAGAGAGAGAGAGAGGGAAAGAGAGAGAGAGAGAGGGAAAGAGAAAGAGAGAGAGAGAAAGAAAGAGAGAAAGAAGAGAAAGAGACAACAGATACCATCCTATCATTTGGTTTTAAATGGTAAGTAATACTCACTCAAGAGCCAGACTGAATATTGTCAAAAGCAAAGTTACTAGGGTAGTTGAATGTACTTTGGGAAACAAGTTCAATTTACACACACACGCACACACACACGCACACACACACACGCGCACACACACACACGCACACACAAGCACACGGATACACACGCACGTACCAATGGAATGATTCGCGTCAACGAATGCTGTCATAAAAACATCACGTACAGTCAAAAACATTGCAATTACGCATATACCTGTGTGTCTGTCTGTGTGTCTGTCTGTGTGTCTGTCTGTGTGTCTGTATGTATTTATGTTAGTTTGCTTGATTTTAGTATTTCTGTTTGTTTGTTTGTAAAAATTCAAGAGAAAGAGAGACAGAGAGAGAGAGAGAGAGAGAGAGAGAGAGAGAGAGAGGACTAAAAATGTCTTAACAAATAACAAAGCATAAGTAAGATCTTAGGAATTAGTCAAACCGGAAGTTTCTGTTGACGTGCGCAAAGTCTTTCCGCTACGTCAAAACAATATGGCGGTCATGACGTCAATCATTTGTTCTAAAGTATATTGGCAAGATGGCTGTGACTGCCGACTGCTGCTTACTGCAACGACAACAATGACAGCTACGTCCCCGCAACAACGTTAATAACAAACTACAACAACAACATCAGCAACGAACAACAACACCTACAACAAACAACAGCAACAAACAACATCAACAACAACAACATCTACAACAACAACAACATCTACAACAACATCTACAACAAAATCTACAACAACAACATCTACAACAACAACAACATCTACAACAAACAACAGCAACAGCAGCATTCGAAATGGTTGACTTGTTGACTATTGCCGAAAAAAATTTTTTGGCTTCAAGAAATGATTTGAAGTTTTTTGTAATTGTTACGTTACAGATGACTGTGACGAGGGTGATGCTGATGATGATGACGATGAAGACGAAGATGATGACGATGATGATGAAGATGATGACGACGTTGTTGTTGATGATGATTTTAGTTTGTACTTTTTAAACTAAAAAAAAAGTTATCATCAACACATCAGCTTTAAAAGATGTCATACACCTTTCCTATTCATAATCGCGAGTCTAATTATATGTTCTATATTACGTCACCACAACTACCACCATCATCATCATGTTTATCATCATCAGCAGCAACATCATTATCATCATCAGCATAATCCCAATCATCATCATAATTTTTCCATCATTCTCGCCACCATAAACATTCTGGCATAGTTCAAAGTTCAATGAAGCCATGTATACGCACATATACATACATGCATGCATGCATACATACATACAGACATTCATACATACATACACACATACTTACATACATACATACATACATACATACATACATACATACATACATACATACATACATACATACATACATACATACATACATACATACATACATACATACATACATACATACATACACACATACATACATACATACAAAAACAAACCAACAAACGAAGGAGCAGTCGATAAAAATTAACTACTGAATCTGTTTGGTTGGCGAGATTGTTATTGTCATTATCATTATTATTATTGTTGTTGCTGCTTTTGTTGTTGTTGTTATTATTATTGTTGTTGTTGTTTTTATTGTTGTTGTTGTCACCACATAGTCCTGACATCACAATGGATAATGTTTTTTTGCATCGTAGAGTTAGCGTGCCGAGTTGCAATATGTTTAAAAGTTAGATCGCATTGATAGGACCATAAGAGAATGAAAAAAAACAACTTATTCATGACAGTGTATCTTTTGTATTTTTGTATGTGTGTGTATGTATGTGTGTATGTATGTGTTGTGAATGTATGTGCATGTTTGTTTATACGTGTATATGAAAAAAAAACTTATTCATAACAGTGTATTTTTTGTATTTTTGTATGTGTGTATATATATGTGTGTGTGTGTGTGTGTTTGCGTATGCATGTATTATTAATAAAAAAATTATGAAAGCTATTCAGAAAATATACAAGTAATACTAGCACAACAAATTGAATAGGGCAGCCTACATAAATACACATACACACACATACATACACATACATACTGATACACATGCACACATACACACATACATATAAACATACACGCACATATGACATACATTACAAAATGAAGACTCTCAATTATGCAACAATCAATCAAATATGTCCTTTGACAAAAAACATTTAATCACATTTGAAATATACAAAACTTCAAGCATACATACCTACACAATCGCATACAGGTTTTCACATACAGACAGACAGACAGACATATAGACATACATTTTGTACACAAACAGACATACCGACAGACAGACAATCGTATCAAAAATACATGCTTTGTTGGATAATACATTTTAAAATATTGAAAACGTCATTGATATGATAGGGATTGACTAAATAAAAATGCAGTTCCAAGCGAACACACGCACACATACATACGCAAATACACACACAAACACACACACACATCACATACATGTATATACACACGTACATGCTCTGCCCATATAAAATTGTTCTGCTTATTCGATGTTGTCCAGCAAAGATAAAATTGTTAAGTTGTTAAAGTAACAATGAGTTTTTAAGTACGTGTGTTTCTATGTATGTGTATGTGTGTATGTTTGTATGTGTGAATATATTGGTGCATGTGTGCATGCATGTATGTTTGTACGTATGTGTGTGTGTGTGTGTGTACTAGTGCGTCTGTCTGTTTTTAAACTTTAATAGAAATATTTTTCCATCTTATTAAAATTTTCATTCATTTTGCAAAAAAATTCGTTAATACTCGGACGCATGCAAGTAGCAGATGTGCGTTCAAGAATTAGGATACTCGCAAACAAATGCTTCCACTAATATATGCAACAAACAAACAAACAAACAATTGTATATTTATTTTTTGTATGTATGTACGTATGTATGTATGCATCTATGTGTGTATGTATTTATGTATGTATGTATGTGTGTGTGTATGTGTGTATGTATGTATGAATGAATGTATTTATGTATGTTTGTTGGTTTGTTTGTCCAGAATACATGCAAAGCATGCAAGCGTCTAGTTACTTACTAATTTATGCGCAAGCAAATGCCTTTACAATTATGCGTAAGAATTCCTTTAAAAGTGAATAATTTATTTATTTATTGTATGCTCTGCAACCCACAGATGTGTGTACACATGCGTTGTGTACAGACTGTTAGCTCACTTCAACATTGGCGTATGCAACAACATCTGTGTACGTATTAGTTTTGTGTCAGCTTGCGAGTTTGTCAGTGTACCATCAAAGGTTTGTATGCATATTTCTGAATGTATATTTCAGTATAAGCTTGTTTAAAGTTTGTTTGCATTTAGGTACATGTATCTATATGGATTGAGAGGTTTGTTTGTCTATACTTTTGCGTTAAAATACGGTATAAACACATCAAAATAGGCACATGTATACGTGATTGTTTGTTTGTAACGCGTCAGATTAATGTTGAAGTTAATGGCAATGGCTGGTTGGTTGGCTGGCTGGCTGGTTGGCTTGTGTGTTTGTTGGCGAGGAGAGCCTGGTGCATTTTTAACAAGTTTCAACAATTTGTGTGTGTATGTATGTGTGTGAGTGAGTTTTGTGTGAGTGTGTACGTGTGTGTGTGTACGTGAGTTTTGTGTGTGTGTGTGTGTGTGTGTGTGTGTGTTTGTTTGTTAATACGGCAGTGGTCGTTATGTGGTATTTTTAATTCTAATCAGTCCACACGTGAAACAAAATTGAAAAAAAGTAGGATGAAAGAATGAAATCAAGATAGAAAGAACGAAAAACCGGAAAAACATTGAAGGGTATGAAAATAAAGTTTTAAAAATGAACACAGAAATAAAAAGATTTTTTTAAAGGAACGGCGTTGTTTAATTATTTAATAACTGTCTAGTTATTTATGTGAGAAACATTTTTTTGTATGTATGTGTGTGTGTTTGTTTGTATGTATGTATGGATGTGTGTGCAAGTTTATTCATTTCAGATTTCGGACGCAAGTAATGTTTATAATTACAAAATTAGTATGGCTGCACTGAACAAACACATGTATGAATACTTTATGTATGTGTTAGTGTGTATGTGTTTGTCTGCATGTATGTATGTATGTATATATATGTATGTATATTTGTATATGTGTATGTATGTTTGTATGTATATGCAAATGCATGTTTGTATTTATTTAGTGTGCATGCATGCATGCATGCCTGTGCATGTTTGCAGAGAAAAGGCTTTTACAAGAGCTGCTGCATCTTGGCATTCATACCTATGCAATGCAGATGGAAGAAATGAATTTATTATTGCTTTAATTTTTTGATTATTTTCATTATTATGATTATTTTCATTTTTATGATTATTTTCATGTTGGTTTATTGGTTCAGGCGGCTAATGATCTCTACATGGTAATGGTTAATTTTTGCTTAGAGTAATTTTATTATTTAAGATGTTTAAAATATCATCATGATGGTGATGATGACGATGATGATGACGAAGATGATGATGATGATGATGGTGACGATTATGGTGATGATGATGACGATGATGATGACGACGACAATGATGATGATGACGATGATGGTGATGGTGATGATGACGATGATGGTGATGATCATTACGCCGACAAGCAAAGTTTGAAATGAAAAGATGATTTACGACCCATGTTGGTAGTATTGATTACAATGATGATGATGATGATGATGACATTGATGACGATGATGATAATGATGACGACAACGATGATGATGATTTTAAAAAGGTTGCCGTTGTAGTAGCAGTTCCTGTTTATTATTTTATATTCATTTATAAATATAACTGGTCTATTATAATTATTATTGTTATAATTATTATTATTAATGTTTTAATTTTTTTGTTGGTTTTAAATTAAAATGAAATTAATAAATTCGAAATTAATAAATTCACTTTGAATGGCGCGCACATTAATGCTTGGGGGCGCGATTGTTTTAAAAATGGCAGAAGATTGATTTTTAAATTGCGATATGTGTTTGCTTGAGTAAGATAAAAACATACATACATACATACATGCATACATACATACATACATACATACATGCATGCATACATACATACATACATACACATACATACACATACATACATACACATACATACACATACATACATACACATACATACACATGTTATAATGGTGATTGATACGTCAACGCTCAACTATGAGAACATCGTTTCACATTATTTGCTTAGTCTCAAACACTCTTGATAACCATGATGATGAGAAGGAAGAGGAGGAAGATGATGACGATGGCGATAATGGCGTTGACAATGGGGATGAATAAGTTAGTGATGTTGAAAATGATGAAGCCGATGACGTATTTAGACAACAAACACAACAACAACAACAAAAACCTCAACAACAAAAACATCAACATGGTGGATGCGATACTTAGAAGGCTAGATGGCCTATGAGCAGCTACTACTACTACTATGACCTCCACTACTACCACTAACTACTACTACTACTACTACTACTACTACTACTACTACTACTACTACTACTACTACTACTACTACTACCATTACTACTACTACAACCACAACCAACTCGAATGAATTAAGATAAATGGCCCCTTTAACGTGTTTCAAATTACAAACAACCCAAAAACCTCATAACGTTGATAATATCGCCCGTTCGTATTTGTTAGAAAAACTTGCTGATTATGATGATGATGAGGAGGAGGATGATGAAAATAAGGATGATGATGAAGAGTTGATGATGATGATGACGTTGGAAATGATGATGATGATAGTGGTGGTATTTAATTGGACAGATGCCACTAATCACGTGATTACGTGGAGACATTTAATGTCAAACTCGAGGAAAATTTTCTTTTCTTTGCTGTTTAAAAAATGACGACGGTTATGATGATGATGACGATGATGATGATAATAATTTTGGACTGGTTATAGGATAATGATGAGACTGATGATGATGTTGATGATGATGATGTTGATAATTAGGATGATGGTACTGATGATGATGACAATGTGGTTGTTTTTATTGTTGCTGATGATGATGCAATCGTTGATGATGACCTCCTCGCTCATGATAATGATCTTGTTTTTAATGAGGATGATGAGGATGATCATGAAAAAGAAGAGATGACGACGACAAAATTCTATTTTGTTTTAAATTAATTCAAAACATGATTATCGTTAAATGTCATGTTTTTTTTCTTTGTTTCCTCTCGGAAAAAAATTGTTTTTCAATCTGACGTCACAAAAAAAATAAATTTGGTTTTTCTGTTTTGTCTTTGTTTTTTGTTTCCTGTTCATTAGCTGGCCCCAAACAAATAATTGAATTATTTTTTTTTTCACTAATTTTACGTTTTTTTCGCGAATTTTGGATTAGGTATAAAACTTTAAATGTAAGAAAAAGAAGCAAAAAAGTAACAATTTATAAATAAAAATTGTAAATAGATTAAAATTAAATAAATTTAAAAATTTAGTAAAAGAATTTTATCGTAAATTAAGGGTTAAATTTTTTCAAATTGAAAAAAAACATGCCAAAGGGGACAATAATTTAAATTTGAAAAATCAAAAAAAACAATATTAAGAAACCGGAAAGACAAAATGGCCAAAAGAAACAATCAAGGAATGCCTAAATGAGTGAATGAATGAATGAACGAACGAACGAACGAATGAATGAATGAATGAAAATTCTTCATATTCCTCTACATATCTCTATTTATTTTTACATAACTCTATAAACTTTTATTCATCTTCACTTATCTTTCTGCATCTTTACGTACTTATATATATATCTTTTTAAATCTTTACACATCTTTATGTTTTTACATTTCTTTACATTTTTCTTTACATTTTCACACAGCGAACAAATCTCCCGCGTTTCATTTACAGCAAGAAACGCTTCGATGACGTCATGGCAACTGTTATTATTATTATTATTATTATTGTTGTTGTTGCTGTTGTTGTTGTTGTTCTTTATTGTTATTGTTCGTTGTTGTTATTGTCATAATTATTTTTTTATCACCTATTAAAATCGTTAATCGTGCGCGTCGTAACTTCATCATCGTAATCGTCATCATTATCATCACTGGCAGACACATCTTCTTACTCAGCACCATCGTCATCATCACCATCATGGATGACGTCATCATCGTCGTCATCACGGGTCCAGGTCTTCAAAGTTTAATATTCATCATTCTCAATTCATCATCTAGAGCAGAATTTTCATTTTCACAAATTTTTTTTGGTATTAATATCATCATCATCATCGTCATAGTCATCATCTCCATCATCATCTTTTTCTTCTTCTTCATCATCGTCATCAGGACCAAACTGATTGTTATTGTTATTTTTTTTAAATATTTATTTGCGGATGCTATCTTCACTTCCGCTGAATGTGATCATTTCTTATTTGGTATCTTTCCGCTTCAATATGGCGGACGGTGACGTAATGTATGTTGTATTTTCAATGCTAGTTCACTTGGTGGCCATGTTGTAGTTGTTGTTGTTGATAGTTTTGTTGTTGTCTGTTTGTTGGTGTTGTTGCATATAATGTTGATGTTTTAGTTGATGTTGTTTGTTGATGATGTTTGTTGATGTTGTTTGTTGATGTTGTTGCTATAGATGTTGTTTACGGTGTAACTGTTGTTGTTGTGGCTGTTGTTGATGTAATAATTGTTGTTCTTTCTTTCTTTTATTACTGCAGAAGCCAGTCCAGACAATGAATCAACATGCAACACGTTCAAGTGCTATATATAAATACATCTGTCAGTTATGTATGTACATCTTTCTAAAAATATAACATATTCATCACTGTACGAGCGTGTGTATGTGTGTGTTTGTGTGTATGTTTGTATGTGTATGTATGTATGTGTATGATTGGATGTATGTGTGTATTTATGTGTATGTTTTATGTGTATGTGTGTGTATGTTTGTATGTTTATGTATGTGTATGGTTGTATGTATGTGTGCATGTATGTGTATTACGTTTGTATGTCTGTGTGATAACTGTATTTGAGTGGGTTTTTTGTAATTTCAATTAAAACAAATTTTTCATTGTTCTACTACAATTTTCATCTATACAACGAAAACAATATTCTCATCTTGGTTGCAAAAATGTCTTTTACATTCAAGAAGTGTTTAAAAGTTTTTGCTCTTTCTTTGTTTTTTTTCTATTATTCTTTGTTTATTCTTTGTTTTCGTTAATTTGAATGGTGCTTTTTAAATTTCAAAATTCTTGCAGAAAAGTAATTGTTGCTCATTGTAAGGTACGCACCAGTTGAAACACGTTGTATGTATGTATGTATGTTTGTTTGTATGTATGTTTGTTTGTATGTATGTATGTATGTTTGTTTGTATGTATGTATGTATGTTTGTTTGTATGTATGTATGTTTGTATGTATGTATGTATGTATGTATGTATGTATGTATGTATGTATGTATGTATGTATGTATGTATGTATGTATGTATGTATGTATGTCTGTATGTAATGTATGTATGAATGTTTGCATGTATGTTTATACAATTTTGAGAAAAGAGAAAAAAATAGAGAGAGAAAAAGAGAGAGAGAGAGAGATAGTGTAAGATCGGATTAAGACAATAGAGAGTAGCGATAAGACGTTATTCCATCCGAGATGAATATGTATGTTGTATATTTAGTATACTAAACGAAAACACATTTCAAATAAACTTACAAAGGGGGTATTCTACGCGGTATACTTGGGTTTTTAAATTGTATATTCGGGTACTTTACGTGCGTTTCTGAGTATAAGTAGTTGCGGTTGAAGTGCGCGTCTCCTTGTGAAACAGATTCAAATGA
>NW_008704544.1:759739-780056 GCF_000326865.2 Helobdella robusta
CACACACACACACACATTCACACATGCAAGCGCATACAATATTTATACATATTCGCATTTGAGCGTGCGTAAGAGCTATCCTGAGTACACAATCGAGTAGTAATTGATACGAGAAAAAATTCTTCTCGCTGCACACACGCACGTACACACACACACACACACACACGCATACACACACACACACACGCACACACACATGCATACAAACAAATACACACATACTCTGTCAATGATACTTTTGCTCTATCACACACTCTTATTATAAACATATATCAAATTTAGACTGCCCTACTGTTTACATGTTTGTGTTTGTTTGACTATGTGTGCGTGCGTGTGTGTGTATATATTTATATTTATGTTTGTGTGTGGGTGTGTTTCTATTTTACTAATTTAACTGAACATACGCATACACTCACACAGGCACAAAAACCCGCACACACACGCACAACCTAACAACCAAACGTCTTTCGCAAATATACACCCTAAAAAGGGCTTTATGACGTCATTACGACGTCACTAGGTCGTGTTTAAAAGTGGGATAGACAGAAAGAGGAATGCGCCAACGAAAGGAAGCTCGTATGTTTATTTCGGTGATTAGTATATATGCATGCATACAAACAAACATACATACAAACGCATACACACACATACATGGATACAAACAATCAAACTTACACACAAACATACATTGTGTTTGTAATGTAATGGTTGCCAAGTTGGAATGATCACACGCGCAAGCCATTCAAATCTTATTGCCCGCTTTCTTTCTTCTTCTTCTTATTGAAGTTGTTATTTTTCTGTTACTGTTGTCATTGTTGTTGTTGTATTTGTTGTTGTTTCTATAGTAGAACGCATACATTTCAAAATTTATAAAGATTCATTACGATACATTCTTTATACTTTACATTGCAGTTCTGTGAAAAAAGATTGTAACACTACTTACACATGCGTATGATGGTCATGCGGTTTCGAACAGACCGTATTTGAACCATGGCCAGGCGTAATAGCAGCGCGAGACACTGGCACTTCTACCGACTAAGCTAGCAAACATACATGCAAGCCTGCATACACATATACCTGCCTTTAAACATTAAATACCAGTGTATGTATATGATACGTGTGTGTACATACATGATAAGATAAATAGATAATAATAATTTGATCGCGACACATAATTTCTATGCACATATCTCCAGCTGTTATAAAAACAAGAAGAGATTTTATTATATGTTGATGTGTAAAGTATATTTTTATTCAATAAAATTGTATATACATTTGTATTTTGTGTGTATGTATGTGTGCGTATGTATGTATGTTTGTTCTTATGTATGTCTGAGATGTATGTATGTGATGTGTGTATGTATGATTTTTGTATTGTATATAAATATGTTTGTATCTGCGTTTGTATATTTATCTAAATACAAAGTTGTGTATGTTTGTTCTAGTCTAATGAATGATGTAACCAATAAGTAGAAATGTGAAAAGTTGTATGTATCATCATGATGATAGATGTTAGTGTTCTATCAATCAAAAATTTTTTACACAATTTCATTGATTGGTTTGTCTGTTTGCTTGTTCGTTTGTTTGGTTGGTTGATTGTTGGTTTGTCTGTTTGTTTGGTTGATTGTTTGTTTGTTTGTTTGTTTTTTTCTAGTTTATTCTGTTAATGTTCTAGAGTTAAATTAATAAATTTGTTAATCATTTAACTGGTAGAGTTTAAAAAAAATGAAACACATTTAATCAATTAAATCGTGTAAATAAGCGTTAAATAATCAAATAGAATTATTCGATTAATCCAAAAATTGAAGCCAGGAACAAATTTTCTCAAAAAAAAAAAAAAATCTTATCTCGTCACATCTCTTCACTCCACGTCCAACGAACCATGCAAAAAGATTTCGACTGCAGACATTAATTAAACAACAAAAACTAACTGTGCTACATTTTAATTGGTTGCTTAAAATGGCCCCAAAATTTGAAAAAAAAATTTGAAAAGAGAAAGGATGCCAAATTATTTTAAAGGGCGAATTTTAAAAAAGGACCAAGTTTTTGATTGACCATCAAATTTTTGAGTTTGGGTCTAAATTTTTTTTTGTATAGTGCCCAATTTTATCTGTAGGATTAAATTTTTTTACAAGGGTAAATTATCGGAAAGGTCAAAGTTCATTGGATTGGGTGGGTGTAAATATTTATGGTGGTGTGTTTTAATTATTATATACCATCTTCATGATCGTAGTCGTTATCATTTTTAACGCTGGCATCATCGTCGTTATCATCGTTACCCTTTTTAATTCTGTCATCATCTTCATCGTCATCATCTTCATCATCTTCGTCGTCTTCATCTTCGTCGTCTTCATCTTCATCATCTTCGTCGTCTTCATCTTCATCATCTTCGTCGTCATCATCTTCATCATCTTCGTCGTCATCATCTTCGTCGTCATCATCTTCATCATCTTCGTCGTCTTCATCTTCGTCGTCTTCATCTTCATCATCTTCGTCGTCATCATCTTCATCATCTTCGTCGTCATCATCTTCGTCGTCTTCATCTTTATCATCTTCGTCGTCTTCATCTTCATTATCTTTGTCATCGTCATCATCGAAACCTAACACAAATGAAAATTTTGTTGTTTTTTCTTGCGGTGAGATGGTGCGAACGAGTCAACACGTTGTCATACTTAATAATCGTCCTCGAGTCGTTCGGCTATTGTTTGTCGTTGTTGTTGCTGCTACTACTGCTGCAGTTATTGTTGTTTTTGATGTTTCATGTTGTTGTTGTTTTCGCAGTTGTTGCCTCACAGTTTCAAAAGAAAAACATTCTAGACAATGCCAAACATCACCAAACAATTCAGTCGGCGTCATTTTATCTTTTATTCATTGCCATTCTTAAAGAATGAACATGATGTTACCACCAAATACAAAAACGTGGAAAAAAATAGTTTAATTTATTTTTTATTCATTCATTCATTCATTCGTTCGTTCGTTTATTCATTCATTTATTCATTCATTCATCCAACTATTTATTCACTCACTCCCGAATATTTTTACAATCATTGTAAAACGTAGATTTTAATTAGGATTAAGACGTTTTAAACGAAATAATTTCGTTTTGCATTGTATCGTTCCGAATCATCTCGCATCCTCTCGTTTCGATACAACAACTATACCACTATAAGTAATCAACATAGTGGATACAACAATTTTATTTTAATTATTTTAAATAAAAATATTTATTTACATTGTTAAAATTATTTGTGGTAGCAAAGTGAATAAAGAATGTTGTAGAACTTTCGTCAAATAAAACTCACCCACGTGAACGATATAAACAAAATATAAAATGTAAACAAATAACAAAGATAAAAAAACACACAAAAATATAACCAAAGAAACAATCTTAGCTTGGGGACAATTAGGAAAATTAAATGCAAGCCATCATTCAAAGTGCATAGATATAAAAACGAAGAAATGAAAAAAAAAAGAAAGAAAGGTACGTATTGATGCAAATAAAACATCAATACATTTATGTGCATTAGTTCTCTACACACACACGCGCACGCACACACACGCGCACACACACACACACACGCACGCATGTTAAATTCTAACCGCAGTTAATACTGGAAATGAAATAAACATAAAAAATGTCGTTTAATAACATCAATATAAAATAATAACATTAATAATAGTGTTGCTGTTGTTATTATTTTATTATTATTATTTTATTATCAATATTTAGTTTATATAATCTTTCAATTTAAACAAGATAGCTCTCGGATTTCTCTTTAAAACGTCCTCTTAACTGGCTTATATTCACGATGTGTGGATTATTATTTATTAAATTTTGGCACGTACGTATAATTGTTTGTTTGCATATGTGTGTGTGTTTGTGTGTATGTACGCGTGTATGTATGTGTGTGACTGTGTGTTTGTGTGTATGCACGTGTGTGTGTGTGTGTTAAGGTTTGAAAATTTTTGCTCATATCGCGCACCTCAAATTTTTTTAGGAGCATATGTGGTTGCTGTTTAATATTCATTTACGTTGTTGTTTATGTTGTTGCTGTTGTTGTTTATGTTGTTGTAGTTGCCGTTCATGTTGTCGCTGATGTTGTTGCTTCTTCTGCTGCTTTGTTGCTGCTGCTGCTGAAGTTGATAATGTTTTCGATGCAGAATTTTTTAACGTTAATTTTATCTCTACAGCGTTTCATCTTAAGATTCATCATAATTCTTGATAACCTTCAGATTTTTATCATTATTATCATTATACTTTTCAAATTTCTTCTTTTTTTTATTATTATTGTTATTATTACCATTATAATTACTATTCCCTAGTTAAACTACCAAACACAGGAACCTAACTACATTTTATGTTTGTCTATATTACATTCCATATTATTTTTAGTATGATTATTGTCATAATTAAAATTATTGTTATTGTTGTTGTTATTATTATTTTTGTTGTTGTTGTTATTGTTATTATTATCGTATACCCATCTACAAAACGCTGGGGACCGATATAGCATTTTTATAATTTTGGAGGCGCATATTTTAAATTAACTTGAAAAATATATTATGATTATTATTATTATTATTGTTGTTGTTGTTGTTGTTGTTGCTGTTGTTAATATCTTTGTTGTTGTTTTTAAAATTATTTTTGATGTAATTTTTGCTGTAGTAAAAGTAGTAGTTGTATTAGCAATTGTAGTAGCAGTAGTAGTAGCAGCAGTTGTGACAGTGAAAATCGCAATTTTGTTGTTATTATTGTTGTTAAATTTTTTGTATTTTTGATGATTTTGCTTATTAATACGCAAATAACAACATCATAACAACAAACTACATTAACAACAACTACGTTAACACCAACAATATTAACGACAACTACATTAACACCAGCAACATTAACGACAACAACATTTACAACAACTACATTAACAACAACGACAACAACTTCAAATCTCCAAATGTGTTTTAACAGTAAAAAAAGAATTTGTTTAGCACCTTGATTAATGATCTGTGCGAAGAATAACATCTTCTCTCTCACATCTTTTAATTCTGCGCGCCAAAATGAAAATTCAAACTACACGACATAAACCTAGTTTTTCAATGTCTAATACCCCCCAAATAATTTTTTTTAATTCTCTTTGGCCAATAAATATTTATAAATTTGCAATTTTTAAACATTTTAATGATGACGATGAGGGGAAGATGACGACGACGATGACGATGATGATAATAATGGTGAAGTGAAGGTCATCTGTTAGTAACTAACTATCTCAACAGGAAATAACTTTCAAATCAACATCTTAATGAGAATTAATTTTGTAATCTAATCTAATGAAAATTTAGAAAAAATAACGGAGAGAATCTCAACCTCAGAGAAAGAAATGATTGGAGCAGCGTGGACGCGCGTGTACTAAAAAAACAAATATCCAGTTGCAATTGCTTGGAATGACTTTTTTAAGGACAGACATTTTAAAAACATTCCCGCCGCTAATAATGGCGTCGTGTGGTGTGTGTGTGTGTTTTTGTGTGTGTGGTGTGTGTGTGTTGTGTGCGTGTGCGTGTAGTTTTAAGTTTCGTTGTTTCAGCTACTCGTCTTGACTCATTAAAAAGTTGATTGCTTCTTATTCTAACGGCCATTTATGAAAAAGAGCGGAGATTATTATTCAAACATACATATATAGTAAAATATATAGTAACAAGTGAGAGAGAGAGAGAGAGAGAGAAAGAGTGAAAAAAAGAGACTACATACTCTCTTCGTGTTACAGCATGATCAAACTATGGCGTAAATCAGACACTGTACCGCCGGCATATGCGTAAAAATAATTTCAAAGCTAAATTTCGTTAGCGTGGTTGAACGAATGCCTCATCTCGCAATCGACGCCGAGACATCTGATACTCCATATTCTATTAGAAGAAATAGTTAATACATTAATTATCGCATCAACGATTGCTGTGGCGTTTGAGAAGACATTAGCAACTTACTGTCATCAACAACATCAACTTTAACAAAAAAATCCAAATTATTTAGTTAAAGCCAGTCCAAAGCGGAATAAAAAGGAGTGCAGAGTTTCGAATAAATTTTTCATATTTGTAAAAGTGTAAGCCTTTATTATAGAAAGCATGTATGTCTGTGTGTGTGTGTGTGTGTGTGTGTGTGTGTGTGTGTGTGTGTGTGTGTGTGGTGTGTTTCATTTATGCATGCATGTTTGTTTGTTTGTATGTGTGAGTGTATGTTTGTTTGTTTGTATGTGTGAGTGTATGTTTGTTTGTTTGTATGTGTGAGAGTGTACGTGAACAGTCTAAGACAAAGGCAGGAAGAGCTTGTCAACAGCAAACATATTGCCAGTTTTAAATCATTTTAAACTCTCTATTTTCTTTCACACTCTCTCTTCCTTTATCTCTCTCTCTCTTACTCTCTCTCCATCTTTTTCTTTTACACTCCTATTTTTTTCTGTCTATCATTCCTATTCTATCTCACCTCCTCTCTCTCACCTCCTCTCTCTCTCTCTCTCACTCTTTCTCTCTCTTTCACTTTACTTCTTTTTCTCTCTTTCCGTTATTCTGTCTGTGTGTTTTTAATCTTTTAATTTTTCCCGCCATATTTTAATTCAGTTTTTTGGTGCTATTTTTAACGGTGATAATTTAATCACCAAATTAATTGATAAATATTTGGTGATGATTAATGGTGGAACGAGTCGATAAAAAATAAAGAAATAAAATATTTTATTATTTTTATTATTTATTATTATATTATTTATTATTATTGTTGTTGTTGTTGTTTTTGTTGTTGCTACTATTACATATATAATTTATATAATATTCTATATTTTTTAAAATTTTTATATCATTAAAAATTCGTTCGATATTATACCTATGCACATTGTATATACCTTTAAAAGTCTTTGCATATATGTATGTATGTATGTATGTATGTATGTATGTATGTATGTATGTATGTATGTATGTATGTATGTATGTATGTATGTATGTATGTATGTATGTATGTATGTATGTATGTATGTATGTATGTACGTATGTATGCCTGTATGTATATGTGTGTGTTTGTATGTGTGTATGTGTGAGTAGCGTGTGCCTATGTATGTGTGTGTATGTTTATGCGTATGAACTTCGCCTTATATCATATATTAACTGAAGTCAAAATCAATACAAGCTCTTCTTAAGTGTTAATTAGGGAAGACTTCATCATCGAAGTAGTAACAACAACAACTCAGTAGCAGCAGCAACAACAACAACAATGACGACAACAACATCAGCAACAACATCAACAACAACAACAATGACTACAACAATGACGACAACAACAACAATATCCCGTTAATTAAGATGTTTTATAACTTGTTGCTGCTGTTGTTGTGGATGTTCTTGGGAGATAATGTTTATGTTTTGTTTGTGTTGTCTTGTTTTTTTTAGCGAAAACAGTTGTTTTGTAGTTGTTGTAGTTGTTGTTGTTGTTGTTGCTTTGTTTTATTGTCCGATGTTAATGTTCTAATTGGTGATCATAGAAAAATTTCTGTACATTGCAATATCATCTCAGTTATTGTAACCGTTAAAATCAGCATTTTATTATTAATTCATACTTTTGTTCACTCATCTATTCGCACACTTTCCATCAATTTATCCTTTCATTCATTTATCCAATCATCAATTCATCCATCCATTCATTCATCCATTCATTCATTCATTGATTCAACTGCCATCCATGTATATGTACGTACATCCATCTATCTAATCATTCATTTACTCATTCGCCAATTCATTTATCTACTGTTCATTCACTCACTCACTCACTCACTCACTCACTCACTCACTCACTCACTCACTCACTCACTCACACATACTCACTCGCTCACTCACTCACTCGCTCATGCGTTCCTTCATTCATCCCAAAGCAATCGTTGATTATACTAATGCAATTTTAAATGCAACATTGTTACAGAACGTTAACGCTAAGATAAGTACGAAACTTACTGCTAGCACGCAAGCCTAAAACAACAAACATGTCATTGCGTGATAGCACACATAATGTGCAGAGAGAGAGAGAGAGACAGAGAGAGAGAGAGAGAGAGAGAGAGAGACAGAGAGACAGAGAGAGAGAAAGGAAAGAGAAGAGAAGAAGGAAGAGACAAAGAGAAAAGAAAGAAAGAAAAAGCTACGATGTTGATGATGACTAAAGATAAAAACGACGATGATGATGATGACGACAACGATGATGATGATGGTGGTGATGATGATAATGGCGGTGACAATGATGGTGGTGATAGTAGTGGCGATTTCGTTTTATTGTTGGCTGATATAGTGGAAACTTGTGGAGAAAATTTTTCTAATTAACGAAAGTATACACAACACGATGCAATGATCGTAAAATCGATGCTGGCCAATGAATGGAGAAACGAACGAACGAACGAACAATTAAATGAATTATTTAATTAATTAATGAACAGTTAAACAACTTAATGAACAGGAGAACATTAGAAGTAATAAAGACGACTGAACGAATGAACGAACGGATGAAAATTAGGGAAAAAAAATTAAAAACGAGGAGGAAATAAATGAGCGAGAGAAGGACAAAGTAAACAAATAAATGAATGATCTAACGTTTGAATGAACAAATAACTGAACAAATAAATTAAAAATGAACGAGCGAACGAAAGAATGAACAAACAAACCGACCGTCAAATGAATAATTGAACGAAGGAAGGAAAGAACAATAAAATGAATGAATGAACTTTGCTATGTTGACACAGTACTGCGTTTTCCTCCAATAACATGTACAAAAAACAAGCATACAAACAGACATACAAACGTATATACAAACATACATACTTACGTATATACAAACATACATACAAACTAAAAAACAAACAAATATCCAAACATGCAGGCATACATACAACGGATGAAATTCAATTTTAGGATATTTCTATCTAGAGATAGATATCTATAAAATTTAAAAAATGTTAAAATATTAATATCTTCTGAAAAAAATACATATAAAACTTTAATAATATCATACACGCACATAATTGCGTACATACATACAAACAAACATACAAACAAACAAACATACATACGTACACACATAGGAACATACAAACATACAAACAAACAAACAAACTTACATAGGACGAAAATAAACAATCGTGACCAGATTATCAGGAGAATGATATTCGAACTGAACGTAGAGATTATGATGACGTGACGATGACGTCAACGAAGATGATGTTACTAATGATAATGATGATGGTGACGACGATGAAGATGACGATGATGGTGATGATCATGATCATGCAGCTGATGTTGTTGATGATGACGATGAAGGTGACGATGGTGACGTTTATAAAAGTGCCGCTGCTGTTGCCGCTGCTTCAGCTGCAGCAGCAGCTGATGCTGCTGAAGATGATGATTATCAGTAAAAAATAAAATTCTTTGGTGTAATGATGACAAGAATAATTATTATTATGAAGGACGTCAGTCGTGGGAATTCCCAATGTCATCCCGATCGCCATTCTCTAGTTAGTTAAGGGGCTGATGATGAAGAAGAAGAAGATGATGGTGATGAAGACGATGATGAGGAAGATGAAGATGAAGGAGAAGTAAATGTTCATGATAATAATGCTGATGAAGAAGAAGAAGATGATGATGAAGAAGATGATGATGGTGAAGATGATGATGATGAAGAAGATGATGATGGTGAAGAAGATGATGATGGTGAAGATGATGATGATGAAGAGGATGATGATGATAATGATGACAAAAAAGATGACGAAGGAGGTGACAACGACGACGATGAGGATGATGATGGAGAAGAAGAAAAAAACTTGTGCCATCAGAACTGACGTTTGAAAAATGCGATTGCAAAGAAATGTCATCAGAAGAAAGTTTCGTCATCGTCACCACCATCACCATCATCATCGCCATCATCATCATCATCATCATCATCATCATCATAACCCACACCACCACTATCATCATCATCATTATCATCTTCCATATCATCATTATCAGCATCTTCTTCATTTGTATGCCAGCATCACTACCATCACCGGCATCTTCATCACGGAGCATAAAATCAACCGTAGAAACAACTACAACAATAACAAAAACAATAACAACAATAACAATAACAACAATAACACCAACAACAACAAAAACAACAAAATTATAATAACACTAACCGCAACAACAGCAACAATTTGCAGACTTAATTTTTTTGAAGTATTGTCACTCTCACTCACACAATACAAAAAAACACATAAGAATACCTAACTTCCCGACATTCAAAACGTTAACAACACCATTAACATCAACAAGCACAACAACAATAACAACAACACCAATAACATCAACAAGCCCAACAACAACAACAATAAAAACATCAACTACACAGTAACAAAGGTAACATTAATAACATCAACTAAATCAATATCATCTTCATCAACTAGCAGGAAATCTATAAGGGTATAAATAAACAACAACATCAACAACATCAACAACAACAACATCAACAACAACAACAACATCCTCAACAACAACAACATCCTCAACAACAACAACAGCAACAACAGCAACATAACGTCGTTTACGATTGCCAGACATTATGCAACAATGAAAAAAGATTAAAATTTTTAAAAATAAAAAAAAACAACAATAACAAAAACAAGAGGAAAAGTTTACAAAAAAAATGAAATAAAAATTTGTGAATATAAAAACGCACCCAAATCTTGGCTGTACAATCCGGAAGTGGACGCTTGAGCGGTCACCATGGCAACAATCCAGAGTGTCATTGATCGCCTTGTCAACGTTGATGACGTCATTTTTTGTTGTGGTTTTTGTTGTTGATGATGTAGTTGATGTTGTTGTTGATACTGTTTTTGTTGTAGTTGTTGTGGATGTTGTTGTTGTTTTTAATGCTAACGGTTTTTAATGGTGCTTTTCTTAAACGTTGTCTTGTTGTTAGTGTTGTTGTATTTGTTAATGTTTTCTCAGGGCGTCGTTGATGTTACTAAGTTGATGTTATTGATGTTTTTTGTGTTTTTAGGTGTAACGTCAATTAAGATAAGAACACGAACTCTTATTTGAGATCTATATTAATAATAATAATAAAATAATAATAATAATAAAATAATAATAATATCAACCTCTAATTATCTTATATATTTATTATGATTTATAAAAATATAAATATGTTATTATTATTAATATTATTATAATCATCAAGAAAAGACACAGAGACAAATTATCCCAAACATACGCTAACCTCGTTGTCATCCGAATCCACTTCAGCGAAGGAAACCTTATTTAAGAATGGAAAGATGTATGTATGTATGTATGTATGTATGTATGTATGTATGTATGTATGTATGTATGTATGTATGTATGTATGTATGTATGTATGTATGTATGTATGTATGTATGTATGTATGTATGTATCGTATGTATGTATGTATCGTATGTATGTATGTTCGTATGTATGTATGAATGAATGTAATGTATGTATGAATGAATGTATGTATGTTTGTATGCATGCATGTATGTATGTATGTATGTATGTATGTATGTATGTATGTATGTATGTATGTATGTTTGTTTGTTTGAATGAATGTATGTATGTTCGAATGTATGTATGTTCGAATGTATGTATGTTCGAATGTATGTATGAATGAATGTAATGTATGTATGAATGAATGTATGTATGTTTGTATGCATGCATGTATGTATGAATGCATGCGCGTTTGTATATATATAGATGTATGTATATACGTGCATGGAATGCATAGGATTTGTTCGTACTCTCGCCTTTTGTCATCATCTCATTCATCCCTCTTTCATATTTTATTCATCACTTTGTATTTTTCAAACGTAACGTCATTACCAATATTATTACTACTATTATTATTATTATTATATTTATTATTAATATTATTAATAATATATTATTATTATTATATTATTGTTGGTGTTATTTTTATTGTTTTATTATTAACGTCGTCATCATCTATCTATCTTTCTATCTATCCATCCATCCATTCATTCATCCTTATACCTATCCATCTAACAATCTTTCTATCTATCTATCCATCCATTCATCCGTATATCTATCCATCTATTCATCTGACTAGATATCTATCTATCTGAATTATTGAAAAATAATAATAGCAATATTAAAAATGAAGAAAGTGAAAATAACAATTATGGCGTCATCCTCGTCAACGTCATTTTTCCATAGATAGATTAAAGCAAGGAGGCGATAATAGCTGACAATTATCTTAAGAGTATCTAGAATTCACAAGTCAACTCGGCTTGAAATATAAAAAAATAATAATAAGAATAAAATAATAAAAATAACAGTATCAATAATAATAATAATAATAATAATAATAATAATAATAACATAGCGACATCGTCACCGAAGCAGCTGCTGTAACAACAACAACGTCAACAACAACATCAACATCGACAACGACAACAACATCAACAACAACGACGACGACAACAACATCAATAACTAAAACATCAACAGCAACAACGTCTGTAAGACATCTTAATTGCAATTTCATCTCACCACAACCGCGCCATTTATAAAACAAGCAATTCAGCAGCAGCAGCAACAACAACAACAACAGCCATCAAATGAAAATAAAAACAAATGAAAAATCTGGATACTACTACTGTAATAGTAGTAGTATCCAGATTAGTAGTATTCTACTATTAATGATTCTACCACTGCTACTACAACTACAATTTAAACTACTACTATTGAAGCAATTACTAAAGCAACAAAAACAACAACAACAACAACAATAGTACCAACAAGAATAACAATAGAGACATCATCATACAGAAGTGACGACTCCGTCAGCAAAAGCCAAGCGCTAAATATTTTTTTCATGAAGTGAAATTAATTTCAAACTTTTGCCGCCAAAACGAACGCGCCCAAAATTTCAAGATGGCCGTCGTGGATGACTTCTTACTTTCACCTCAGTCTAATTTTGGTGTTTTTTTTTTCTTAAATTTATTTTAAAATAAAAAAAGTTAAACAAAAGTTATTTCTATTCACATTGAACTAATAAATTATTATTCTCCATCGTAATCATCATCATAATTAACATCGTCATCATCATCAACAACAACATCATCATCACCATCAACAACAACAACATCATCATCATCCTCATCACCAACAACAACATCATCACCACCAACATCATCATCATCATCACCAACAACAACATCAACATTATCTTAATCCTTAATAATCATTAGCGAGTCGATTTTTTATTCGTTAAAGAGCGTAATAATAATCATCGTTTTAATCATTGTAAATGACGTCATCATCATCTCGGCAATCATCATCATCAGCAGCAGCAGCAGCACAGTCAACACCCACGTTCAATTCGACGCTTGTTTGCAGACGAAAAATGGAGGCAGATGTAAAAATTCTGAAGCGATGAAGATTCTGAAGCAATGATACATGGAAGGATGGTGGGGAAAAAATTCTAAAAACAAGACAGCTAAAATGCAAGAGGGCGAAAAACAAAATGGCGAAAAACAACATGGCGAAAAACAATATGGGAAAAAACAAGATGGCGGAAAAACAAGATGGCGGAGGAGGAGAGGGCCGTCAAAAGAATTATCCAGCGACACACGGCGTTGAAGTTGAACTGTTGCTAGTTGGACGTGCTGTCTTGCGCCTCGTGTCACGTGACACAAACATTTTCAATATGGCCGACGTTGATACTTGTAGCACGTGACACCAACATTTTCAATATGGCTGACTTCGATACCTCTTTTGCTGAAGTTTTAACAGATTTTTTTGTTCGATCCTGAATTGTTTTTCGTTGACGTGCGTGTGTGTACGTGTGCACGTGTGTGTGTATATGTGTGTACGTGTGTGTGTGAACGTGTGTGTGTGTATGTATGTATGTGTGTGTGTGTGTGTGTGTGTGTGTGTGTGTGTGTGTGTGTGTGTACGTGATGATGTGATGATGACGACGACGACGATGATAATAATTGCGTGCAATTAAATTTATGATGAAAAAATTATCACATGAATCCCATCTTAATAGTTAATAATTTGCAATAAGGTAATATGATGTCATTTAATGATGAAATAATGACATTATTAATAATGATTAATTAGTTTAATTAATTAATTAGGTGATGAAAATATTAATTAAGGAAGCTAATAAAATTCTAGAGAATTAAAGTAGTACAGGGTGTTTGATTAATTATCCTTCAGATAATCCACCATTCGTTCATTTCGTTCATTCATTCTTTTTTTCATCCGTCCGTCCATTCATTCATTTACTCATATGTTCATTTGTTTGTTCATTTACTCATTCGTTCGTTTGTTCTTTCTTTCAATCGTTCATACGTTTGTTTTTTCGTTCATTTAAAAAAGTTCGTTCGTTCGTTCGCTCATTCGTTCGTTCGCTAGTTAATTAATGAATTCATTTATTCATTCATCCAACTATTCATTCATCCAACTATTCAATCATTCAATCATCATTCATTCATTCATTCATCCAAGCATCAAAGCATCCAACCATCCATTCTTTTTCGTGCAAATTTAACAAGACCTCTTCAAATATTTAGAATCATTATATAGCGAAGAATCTTCTTTGCTATCACCATCATCATTAACATCGTCATCATCACCGTCATCATCATCATCATAAATGCTATCATCATTACCAGCAACGGCATCATCATCGTCTTCGTCACCGGTCATCATCGTCGTCATCATCCTCGTCATTAACAAAGGATAGAGTGAAGCCGCAGGCATAATAATCATGATGTTATAGCTCTTATTGTTGTGATTGCTATTTCTCTTATTATTGCTATTATTAGTAATATTGTTATTATTATTATTACTATTGTTATTATTATTATTCCTTTGGTTACTGTGATTAACATTGTGACAAATAACGCCATTACGGTTGGCGCGTTTCAACATCATCTTCTTCTTTATCGTCATCATCATCAACGTCCTGACCATCATCACCACCATCACCATCATCTTAGTTGTCATCATCATCATCGTCATCTTCCTCCTCTGGTCATCACCAGCATCACCATTCGACGACGTCACCATCCTCTCCAGCATCATTTTCACCACCATCGTCATCGTCATCATCACTTCGTTTTCACCACCATCATCCCCACGACATTAACATCATCAAAAGTTTTCATCTCTCCTCCACAATTATTTCATCATTCGCCAGTCAGCCTATTTAGTATTTTTTGCAATGTTTTGTTGTTTTTACGTTGTATTTTGTCGGTATTTGTCGGTTTTTTGTCGGTAATTTGTCGGTTCATTGTAGCTATTTGTAGGTATTTTATGTTCATTTGTATTCATCTGTTGGCAGTTCATGTAAGCGTTAAGTCGTTTAGTTTGGCGTTCAAAAGCGAAAGGGAAACAAACCGACACACTCATTGTCTTTCAGAAATAAATAATTTTATTACAAAAACCAAAAAAGCATTATTACGAAAATGAAGAAAACGTTGTCCTCTAAAACAACGTAAGAAATGCCGGCAAAAAAGTGAAATACTATAAAAAATTATTTCGTCTGAATGACAGAATGGATGAAAAATGTCCTTTATTCGATATAATTTCATACAATTTATCATGAAAATAATTTTTTTATAAGTCTATATACTTCTTATTAGCTCCTACTATCAAACATGTTACATAAACAATTTTGTAAAAACTGCTCTCCCTCCCTCTCTCTCTCTCTCTCTCTCTCTCTCTCACTCTCTCACTCTCTATGCATTTAATTAATAATTAACAAGGCAAATAATTAACTAGATTAATTAACGTAATTAAAATTCCCATAGCTTACTTACATATATATATATATATATATATATATATATATATATATATATATATATATATATATAGCACTATTGCAGTTATAAAGATAAGGCACAAATAGCCTATATAAGATATATGAATATTCAATTATTCGTATATTTATTTATTCATTTTTCAATACACATACAATATACATATGGTCCACACTTTGTAAATAAATCAATGAATCTAGCAAAAATACTAAGTCAGATTAATGTGAAAAATAGATCAAATAAAATAAGTTAAATAAAAAACAAATTATATATATATAAGCCTATTAAATATATATACATATATATATATATATTATATATATATATATATATATAGTACAATGAGTTAATGACGGATAGATAGATAGATGGAGCAAAACTTTAAATGAATGACAGAATGAAAATTCTTCTTATTTATTATTAGTTAAAAAGATGAGCATAACAAAACTAAAGACTGTGCAAGCATTTTTAGCAGTTAAAACAAATTAAATTAGGTTTGTATGTGTGTTTGTGTGTATGTATTGGTCTGGGTGTTTTTGAGTGTTATGTATGTATGAGTGTATGTATGTATGAATGTATGTATGTATGTATGTATGTATGTATGTATGCATGTATGTGTGTGTATATATGTATGTATGTATGTGTGTGTGTGTGTGTGTGTGTGTGTGTGTGTGTGTGTGTGTGTGTGTGTGTGTGTGTGTGTGTGTGTGTATGTATGTATGTATGTATGTATGTATGTATGTAGGTATGTATGTTTACAATATTCTCAACGAACTACAAACATATTAACGCCAAACATTCGGTAGAATTTATAGAATATTGTAAAAATTATGGTCTATTACCAACATGTATGTATGTATGTGTGTGTGTGTACGTATGTATGTATATATATAAGCCGGTTTTTTCATATACGTATTTATGTATGTCTAAAATTTATGTCTACATGAATTACTGAATTTGTATGTGTGCGCGTACGTGTGTATGATTAATTTGTATACAAACATAGCTACGAAGGATCTGTTCAATGTTCTGTCAATGCGTTTAACAGAGAGCGACTGTTTAAACTTTAACACGAATGTGTTTATGCTGATAACAAGTTCGGTAAGCGTTTAATAAAATCAAAATTGTGTGGCGCTATATAAATTGCATATAATTATTTTTAATATTATTATTATAATTATTATTTATTGTAGTAGTAGTAATAGTAGTGGCAGTAGTAGTAGCAGCAGCAGCAATAGTAGTAGTAGTAGTAGTGGTAGTAGTAGTAGTAGTAGTAGTAGTAGTAGTAGTAGTAGTAGTAGTAGTAGTAGTAGTAGTAGTAGTAGTAGTAGTAGTAGTGGTAGTGGTAGTGAAAAGTGGTAGTGGTAGTGGTAGTGGTAGTGGTAGTAGTAGTAGTAGTAGTAGTAGTAGTAGTAGTAGTAGTGGTGGTAGTAGTAGTAGTAGTGGTAGTAGTAGTAGTAGTGGTAGTAACATTTTTGTTAAATGTTTCTGTCAAAACTATTCAAGGTATCATCTTACTTAGTACTTCTTACAATTCGAAAATGAAAAAAGTTAATTTCATAACTGGCAACAATAATAATATTAATGATAACAACAACAACAACAACAACAATAATAATAATAATAATAAATTTTATTATGAAGGGCGTTTCTGCAAGCAGGGAAAGAAAGAACTGCGATGAATAATAAGAATAATAACAACAAAAACAAGAATAATAACAACAAATACTTTTACAACTACTGCAAAACAAGGAAATGAGTACTGATGAATGAATGAATTAATTAATGGGTGGATGGATAAATGGATGGATGAATGGATAAATTAGTGAATGAATGAATGAATAAACATCTTCAATGAACATAGCTGAAAATGCAAATGAAACAACTACTAACTACTTTCTAAATGAACAAGTGAAAAATAAACGAATGAATGAATGAGTGAATGAATGAATAAATGAATGAACAAGTGAATGAATGAATAAATGAATAAATGAATAAACGAGTGAATGATCAAATGAATGAATGATGAATTAAAACGTTTTAAATATTTGCACTGCAAGAAAGCTTTGAATAAATAGATCAATCAAGCAACCAATCTGATAAATCGTTGATCAAATCAATGAACTTAAATTTATTTACTTCATTCATCTATCACTCAATCAATCGGAGTTTCATTCATTCATTCATTCATTCATTCATTTATTCATGCATTCATTCATTCATTCATTTATTCATTCATTCCAGCCTCCTTGTGAAATTCATTGGAAACATTCCTTTCTTTCCGTCTTTCTGCTTACATCCGAAACCCCAGCCTTCATCCTGCAATCAATCAATCAATCAATCAATCAATCAATCAATCAATCAATCAATCAATCAATCAATCAATCAATCAATCAATCAATCAATCAATCAATCAATCAATCAATCAATCAATCAATCAATCAATCAATCAATCAATCAATCAATCTATCTATCTATCTATCTATCTATCTTTCTATCTATCTGTCTATCTATCTATCTACCTATCAGTCAATCAGTCAGACATTCAGCCAGCCAACCAACCAATCAAAACAAACAGAAAAAATCATTTGATTAAAAAACTAATTAGACTAATAATTCAGAAAAATATTCACAAATGACGTCACCACTTCGTGACGTCATCATACTTCGAGTTCTTGGTTATTAGTCGGCAGGACAAACAGAACATCGCCAGCTTCAAGGTTCAACTCGTCTACGTCACCCGCCATATAGCTGTGTGTCGCTTGCACCTGTTTGTTTGTTTGCGTGTGTGTGTTGGTATGTGTGTGTGTGTATGTTTGCTTTATTAATTCGCCCAAAAAAAACAACAGAACAAATGAATAAATGAATGAATGAATAAATGAATGAATGAATAAATGAACGAACGAACGAACGAACGAACGAATGAATAAAAATAAAAGAAGCACCTTGTAAAGGTATTGAACGTCACCGATGGACAAGCAAGCATCTACGTTGGCGAGAGCCTCACTGATAGTCGTCAGTTTCGGAAGCACGTGTGTCTCAAGGACGACCTCCTTTTTTTCTGTGGTGACGACGCCACCACCACCACCACTACTCGTGGCGCCACCACCAACGCCACATGAGTTGTTGATGTCGCCGGCCTTTGTAGAAACTTCTTTCGCGAGATTTCCAACTTGTTGGTCGATACTTTTAACTTCACTTTCAACGCTTTCTACGGTTTTGTTCGCATCTTCTGCCAATTTGTTGCTGCCTTCCTCGACTTTGCTCGCCACTGTCCCGCACATCTCCTCAATCTTATTGGTTGCATCCTTGCTGAAGTCATCTATTTTGCTACTGGCATGCTTGCTTGCGTCAACAACATCCTTGCCGACGACAACATCAACTATTTGGTTCAGCTGCTGCTGCTGCTGTTGTTCTAATTTGATGTCGGCCTCGAATGGATTTCCAGCCACCTGAAATGTTTTTGATTCATCAATTTGTTCAGTGCAAGCATGATATGCAACAACCATTCAAATATTTTTCACTGCAATCTTCCTAACGTAGATTATTATTTACACAGCAACAATAAACTAACTTGCTGCTGCTGCTGCTGCTGAGTGGTTACAGGAGCGAGTTGTGGTACGTAGGAGATGAGTGACTCAGTGTTGAGACTGTAATGTTGCTGAACTTTTGACGTGGAAGTAGGGGAAGCAGGTGCAGCTGAAGCAAGTGTGGTTGTTGATGTTGCTGCTGTTGCTGTAGTTGCTGCTGCTAAATCAGCTGTTGTAGTCTTAACAGGCTGCGAGGACGAGAACGACGACGGCGGAGAAGCAGCAGTGGACACGGCATAAGCTCTCGATGCAAACGGCGAATCAAACTTTGGTTGTGGTGGCTTCTGAGGAGGCGTGTGGGGGGGTGAGGAAGAGGAAGTTGCCGTGGACATGGAAAACTTTGCAGGGATGGTGGTCGGTGATGACGTCGGGGGAAGAGGAGGAAGTGCTGCAGACGATGAAACCGATGACGAAGGTCCTGTCATCTGGTAGTTGGACGGAGGTG
The DNA here is from genome assembly GCF_000326865.2 of Helobdella robusta. Taxonomy (NCBI): domain Eukaryota; kingdom Metazoa; phylum Annelida; class Clitellata; order Rhynchobdellida; family Glossiphoniidae; genus Helobdella; species Helobdella robusta. The sequence goes on from NW_008704544.1 coordinate 779,639, forward strand.
GTGGTAGATGGGGAGTGGCATTTGGAGGCAGAGGAGCAGGCTCAGTGGGTGCAGGTGGGGGGGCGTGGTAAGGGGTGGCCAGGGGGTGTGATGCAAACGGGGGAGATGTGGGTTTCGCGGGCAAAGTGGCCCTCTTGTCTTCCACCTTTTGCGCAAACTTCGTCGTTTCCTGTGGTGAGTAACTCGGCCTCAAAGTTGAAGTGCTAAATCTCTGCGGCTCCCTCCTGGGCAGGCTGTGTGGATGTGTGGGTGGCGAGTGTGGGTGGTGGTGGGTATGTGTGGTGCATAGATGTGATACGTGTGTGTGGTGAGTATGTGTGGTGTTTGTTTGATGTTGTTAGGAGCTATGATAAGTATTCTTTAAATGTAGATGAACAGCTCTAATGTATGTATGCACTAGGAGAATGCAATGTAAATC
>NW_008704544.1:780308-787239 GCF_000326865.2 Helobdella robusta
CACCGTGCCCAGACAATGACGAGGAACGATTCTGTTCTTTCATTAATTCGCGGGCCAGTTCCACCATCTGCTTCTTAATCTGCATCGCGATCAGTCAATCAATCATCTAACCAATCAATTAGTCAGTCAGCCAGTCATTTATCAATCATTCAATCACTCAATCAGAATCAATCCACCACATACTTTCGAGCTCTCTTCTTCAAATGAAACCTCAGACTTCAAGAAGTTCGTGAAGTAGTTCGACATGGCAGGCACGCGACTTTGAAAAACAAAAAAAAAATTATTCACTCATTATTCATTTATTCATCCAATCAAATTCAACGTGATGTTCTTCGAATTTCGCCAACACGGTAGAAACAAAGACAACAACAACAGCAACAACAGCAACAACAACAACAACAACACAAAACAAACAACACTCTTACTGAGCTTTCAAACCAGCAAACTACATTGATAACAAATAACTAACAAACCTATGATATAGAGCGGGAATCTCTTCGAACAATTCATTGTTGATAGTCTCATAAATCGTTTGGGCAGCATCTAACTCTCTAGCTGCCTGTGTGTGTATGTGTATATATATATATATATATATATATATGTGTGTGTGTGTGTGTGTGCGTGTGTGTGTGTTCTTTCCAAATTGATTTTCATATATATCAACAACAACAACACGCCAGGCACCACATACATTGCATGTGATAGGTGGGAATTTCTCGGCGTTCGAACCCAGTAATCACATAAGAAGAACCAGACGCCTTAACCATTAGACCATTAATAATAATAAGTAATGAATTGATCAAAAAATTTAGGAAAGTATATCTAAATTATCAGACGTTATTGATTTTGTAGTCATCTTTCTTCTTCGATTTCTCCAGAGAGTCCAGTCTGTGGCGGGCTCTGTCGTAGTCCAGTAACTTTCGCCTGCGTTTCGATATCTTGTTCTGCATGGATGCATGGATGGATGCATGGATAGATGCATAGATGCATGATGGATGCATGAATTGATGGTTGAATAGATAGATTGATATATACATAGATTGATTGATTGATGGATGGACGGATGGATAGATAGATTGATATATAGATGGATTGATGAATGAACTGAATGACAAATAGATTGATGAATTAAATGAATGACGAATGCATAAATGGATGAATTATTATTGATAATTGAACGGTTGCAACACAACAGTTAGTCGACATCGACGATGTCTACAATCTACAACACCAGGCATTCAATTCGAAGCTGATGTTTTTGATGTAGATTTCATTATTTTAAAGAGAAAAAAATCTGAGCAAACCTCGAAACCAATCACTAATTGGCACTAATTGCTGTTTGTCGGTATGATTAAAATGAAATTATCTAGGTAATATAAATAGAAGATTAAAGAGTTCAGAAAAAAAATTCTTCAAGTGATAGCTAATTCCATTCCTTTGTTTTTGTTTATTCTCATTTCTTTATGTTAACAGATTGCATAGCAACACTGATGATAATATATATGTGTGTGTGTATGAGTTTGTGTGTGTGTGTGCGTGTGTGAGTTTGTGTGTGTGTGTGCGTGCGTGTGTGTTACAACACTGTTTCTGTATTTTCTGCGCATGTTTCTACATCATAGGTTGTATTTGTTTGCCTGAGTATTTCTTCCTATGTATGCTTTGTATGTATTCGTGCATATACGTAAACTTCAAAGGTTATATCACAATGGTTTTTACATCAATGTGTGATTATCTCTACACATAACACATACATACATAACAAACACATACAACACATACAAACAAACATACAAACGGTATATAAAAGTGATACAATACAACAAACACAACAAAATACAATTAAAATACAATTAAATACAATTAAAACAACCAGAAACTTTCTATACAACGTATTTTTAATGCTCTTGTTTGTTTGTTTGTATTTGTCTGCTTGTGTGAAAACGTATTAAAAATATAGGTAATTTTGAAAAGAAAAAATGGCTGTGTAGACATATATATAGACATATAAACACATACACAAACACACAGAGGCATAAATATATATATACAAACCATATGTAAATACATACATATGCCAAGTTCAGAAGTTTAAATTAGAAAATAAATAAGCTAAAAATAGAATAACGAATCAATGAATTATTAATTAAATAATGAATAAATGAACGAGAGAATGGTTTAGTGAAAAAAAAGGAATGAAGTTTAATTTAAATTCTCACACACTCCTTCATTCGCTCATATTTTATTCTTTTTTGTTCTGAAAATTTATTCAAGTATGATGATCATTCTTCATTATCCTAGACTAACATCATATGTGTGTGTGTGTACGTATGTGTGTGTGCGTGTGTGTGTTTATAAATTTGGGCCATATTTTGCGTTTGAATAATGATGATCATGATTGGGGGAGAATAAAATTAAAAAATGATAGAAAGATTGCTTTAAAACTATGAAATGAAAGAAAAAAGGAAAGAAAGTTAATCGTTATCAACATCACGCTGATGTATGTATGTATATTGAATGTAATTTTAAATTTAACTCAGACATACAAACACATACACACACACAAACACAAACATACGGACAAACACACACACAGATACATACATTAGGTTAGATGTAATAGAAAATAGCTCTCAGCAGATAATGATAAAGTTCATTTCATTATGTTTCATTTGATTTGATGCAAATTCACATTTAAACTCTCTTGGATAGATGCCTAAATGCTCTATTGCTGTAATTAGCTTAATGTGACGACGACAATAGTGATGATGATAACATTATCATCATAATCACATCATCATAATCACATCATAATCACATCATCATCATCGTCATTGTAAACTCAAAAAACATACATTTATATTCATATCATTATTATTATTACTGCCATTTATAAACGTTATTTATGTTACTGCAGTGTTGTTTTTCACGTTATTACGAAATGTTTACGATTTTTTTGATTGTATGTATGTATGTATGTGTGTGTGTGTGTGTGTGTTTGTGTGTGTGTGTGTGTGTGTGTGTGTGTGTGTGTGTGTGTGTATGTATGTATGTATGTATGTATGTATGTATGTATGTATGTATGTATGTATGTATGTATGTACGTATGTACGTACGTACGTATGTATGTATGTACGTATGTATGTGCGTGTGTATGTGTATGTACGTTTGTTTGTATGTTTATACAAACGCAAGCGCCTATGAGTAATTAAGATTAGAGCAGAGCAATAAACCTTTCAGAACAATGTGCATAGCAAAAAAAGCATTTTGTAATTTTTTTATAAAGAGTGAGAGAGTGTGAGAGAGAAATAAAAAAGAGAAAAAGAAAAAGAAAGAAAAAAGAGAGAAGAAAAAAGAGAGAGAGAGAGAGAGAGAGAAAGAGAGAGAGAGAAAGAGACAGAGATGTGGGAAAATGAATTTTTATTCAACTATCTTTGAATTTGAAATAAAATAAAGACATTAAAAAGCAATTTAAATATTCTGGATGAATGTACGTACGTATGTAAGTATGTATGTATGTATGTATGTATGTGTGTATTATTATTATGTATGTATATATGTGTGTATGTACGTATGCATATTTCTATGTATGTATATATGTAATATGTATGATTTTAAGAATAAAAAATTGTATAATTCACCAACCTTGATATCAGGGAACTTGGAGACGTATGAAACAATGTGGAAGTACACACTATCCGAAAATGTCACGAAATGACTGTCCCAGAGTTTACTAAGTTGCTGTTTGTATGTATGTATGTATGTATGTACGTGTGTGTATGTACGTATGTGTGTGTTTGTGTTTATGTACGTATGTGCATGTTTGTGTGTATGTGTGTTTTTATGCCTGTGAGTGTTTATGTATGAAGGTGTGTATGTATGACTGTACATAAAAGCAAGGAAATACAATTAAGCAAAATACCTTTCAAAACATCCAGAAAAACATACACGCTTACATGCAGACACATGCATGCACACATACGCACATACACAAACAAAAGCCTCAATAACAGCAATCCCAAACACAATCATATAAAATATGGAAAAATCATAAACGATTAAAAAAGAGCATGGTATAAAAAGTGAGATATGCGTGATAAATGAGAGTGGAATGAAAAAACATGTTTATAGTTAGGAGTGAAAAGAGAGAGAGGAAGAAAATGAGAGAAAGAGAGAGAGAGAGTAAGAGGGGTAGATATATGTTTATTTAGTGTAGGGTTAGGGTAGGTTAGGGTATATTTAAATATATATTTATTTAAATATATTTATTTATTTAGTTATGATATATATTATTTATATATATATATAGAGAGAGAGAGAGAAAAAGAGAGAGAAAGAGAGAGAAAGAGAGAGAAAGAGAGAGAGAAAAAGAAAGAGAGAGAAAAAGAGAGAGATAGCAAAAATGAGTGATGAAAATGTGCTTAGGTGAATGAATGGTGAAAGAAATGATTACAACAAAAATGATGATTTCGTAATGAAAGAGTGAAAGGTTGTAATAGCTGCCAAAAAACTATTTGGTATTGTAAAGTTAAAAGCACCATAAACATCATCTATATCATCATCATCATCATCATAAGCAATAACACCACCATCGTCTTCATCATCGCCATCATCATAATCAACAACAGCAACTAAAACAACAACAACAACAACGAAAACAACAACAACAACGAAAACAACAAAACAGTAGCAACCGCAAATTTATCCGCCCTACCTTCATCTTCACCAACATCGATGCCTTACTCGCTAAAACCATCATCACCAACAACAACAGTAGCAGCAGTATCAACAACAACATCCTCATAATCATCATCATCATCAACAAAAACATCATCATCATCAACAACAACATCAACAACAGCAGCAGCAGCAGCAGCTTCTTCACCTCAGTCGCTACCACAAAATTTTCGGCGCCGTCCCAGCCTGGCTCGTAAGCTTCACACATTGCATGGTGCATGTTCTTCGAGATTGTAGACATAACTGGGGAGTGAAATTATAAGAAATATAATTTTTATTATAATATAATATTTATATATTTATATATATATATATATATTTATTTATTTATCTATCTGTTTATGTTTGTGTGCCTTTGTGTGGTGTGTATTCTAGTTTGTAATTTTCGATATAATGAATCGTAAATGTGTGTGTGTGGTGTGTGTGTGTGTGTGTGTGTGTGTGTGTGTGTGTGTGTGTGTGTGTGTGTGTGTGTGTGTGTGTGTGTACGGTTCAAAAAATAAAAAATAAGTCAATGAGAAGATGTTTAAAAAATTTTGTATCTCTACTCTCAAAAGTTTAGAAAAAATTAAGGAGAAAAAATGAAACATTTCAAATATTTGGATGTATGAACGTGTGCGTGTGTGCGTGCGCGAGTATTTGTACATGCGTGCGTATGCATGGGTGTGTTTATTTGCAAGTGTACGCATATGTGTGTGGCGTGCGTATTTATATGTGAGTATATGTGTGCGAGTGTATGAATCGGTCTAACAGATGTTTGAAGAAAAACACTTCACATACAAGTTATATATATACCAAACAGATATGAAAACAGAGACGCATAATAACGCACAGACACTCACACAAACACACACACACACACATACAGACACAAATACAATTATATATACATCAGTTAAAATCAGTAATAATTATATATACATACATAAACCTCTCAAACGAAAGCTATTGAACATTTGCATATTATTTTTCAATAATCTTTTTCTATTTATATTAAAAGAATAAACACAAATAGCATAGCATATGCACACAGATATGTATGTGTTCTGCGTGTATGTGTGTGCGTGAGAGTGTTTGTGTGTGTATGCGTGAGAGTGTTTCTGTTTGTGTGTGTGTGTGTAACTAATGGTAGTACATTTCCTTTTGGGATAAAATGTGCAATGTGAACAGACTTGGAAATAAAGCAAGTGTTAATAATGTGCGTGTGTATGTGTCTGTGTGTTTGTCTGTATGCGTGCGTGTGTGTGTATGTGTATGTATGTATGTGAGTATGTGTGTGTGTGCGTCGATGTATATATACTTTAAGTTATAAAAAAAAACAAGACTACATACATATTCAGAGGAATCCTAAACAAGTACAAACACATTATACAGTATTATCATCATCATCATCGTCGTCGTCGTCTTCTACTTCATCATCATCACCATCACCATCAGCGTAATAATAATAATAATATTTATTATGATTACTATTATTTATTATTATTGATATGATTGTTGAAGAAGGGATGAAAGATCGTAGTCTGTTTATATCAATCTGTTTTAAGATGAAAAAAAAATTATGCTGCTTGTGAAGAAGATGATGATGACGGAGAGAGAGAGAGAGAGAGAGAGAAAGTGAGAGAGAGAGTGAGAGAGAGAGAAAGAGAGAAGTAGATGAATTGATGGTTGAAAGAATATACACACGAAAAATAATGATACAAAGATAGAGACATAGAGACTAACAAATGATATCTACTTACATATTTAAAGAAAATAAAACCTAACACTTGTAATAGAAACATCATTGCACATACAAAGTTATACACGAAGTCGTGCCAAAAATACAAAAGAAACATCTAATATACAAAAAACATGACGCGTAGATACGATACAAAAATAGAATATATACAAACATACATACATACATACATACATACATACATACATACATACATATATACATACACACATATGTAAATATAATCTATGTATACTTACATGCATACATCCATCCATAAACACATACATATATACAAATATATACATATATACGATCATACAAACAAACATACATACAAACATACAAACATACATAACAAACAACATTTGAAATAGCTATCTCTAAATAAGGTGTTAACAAGCCATGTATAATACATATATCTATATGTGTGTGAATGTTGATATGCAACAGCAACAACAAAAATAATAATAATAA
>NW_008704544.1:787450-790019 GCF_000326865.2 Helobdella robusta
TTATGTTAGATTTAAGAAATTTAATATTAGTAGATACACTAATTAGAATGTATGTGTGTATGTTAGTGTGTATGTGTGTTTTTATGTATTTTTGCGTGTATGTGTTTGTATGTCTGTATATATATATAATGACTGAATGTTTATGTTAGTTGACGTGTATGTATGAATGTTTGTATGTTTGTTTGTTTGTACGTATGGATGGATGTTTGCATAGACATCATTCCCATCATCATCATGATGATTACAATGATAATGATGATGACGACGACGAAAATGTTGTTGATGATGATGAAGCATTAATTAAAATTAAAATAAAAAAGCTTTTAATGAAGGATGGCAATTCATTAGTTATATATATATATATATATATATATATATATATATATAATGATGATTAATGATAATATACTGTTATGACTTGTTTTCATTATGTTTCCAAATGTGATAATAATGTGAGTGTGAATGCGTGTGTGTGTGCACGTGCGTGTGTGTTTAATTTTTATAAAATTCAAAACATACAAACATCAATCAATAAAAACTTTATATATAAGCCAAACACACACACATATTTACATTAATATGTGCACATTTATATGGTATACAAAAATATGCTATTTATATATATATATATATATATACATATATACATATGAACAACGTATATATATATATATATATATATATATATATATATATATACAAGAAAAAATGCAAGCTAGATTGCAGTAGCTAAACATATGTGTGCCATTAATATTAACAATGTGTTGATCTACTACTACTATTACTCTTACTACTACTGCTACTACAACTTTTACTACTACTACTACTAACATCACCACCACTACTATTACCATCACTACCACCACTACTATTACTACATCTACTGCTACTACTAAAACTACTAAATTGTAAGAACATGAATATGTATGGAACTGTTGCTATCAGCTTATATTGTTATTTAGTAACATTAGACAACAATGTGTGCATGTGTGTGTGTGTATGTATGCAAATATGTACTATTATTATGTTAGTGTTAATAAAGATAATATAAACAATTTATAAGCATAAAAAATTATGTATGATAATAATAATCAAAATAACAATCACCTTTAAGCTGGTTGATGTAACTTCTAAATGTCTTGAGCAGTTTGTTTGCTGTGGTCTGAAAATGAAATAAAATAAATTATCTGCATAAAAATTATTTTGTGCAAATATACCTATCACTACTTATATTATTATTAGAAGTATTATTTATTATTATTATTGCTGTTGTTGTTGTTATTAGTACTATGATTATTACTTACGTGTTGTTCATGAAATTCATTGGCCAAGACATCAAAATCCCCATCAGTTGTCTTGTCTGCCCGACCCAAGGACATCAAAACCTAAAATTCAAAATAAAATTTACAAAATGATCAAATAATATAATAGAAATTAAATTAAAATTAAATACATGAAGATGAAAAAGAAATAAAAACCTTCTCTTTAGTACGTCCAACTTTCTTTTGAAAATTTCTGCTCAGGCTATCAAAATCTGTCATCTTCCTGAATTAGTAAAAACTGCAAAAACTGCTAAAAAAATTTTTTTTCCAAATTAAATTTTTGTATTGCAAATTAGCGAGCCCCAAAACTTCTAACACTAATTAATTTCTACACTAAAAAAAACTAAATTACCTAACTAAAACTTAATTTATTTGAAAAAACTTTGATCTTGATAAAACAGACAGCAACTGAGCATCAGTGAAGCTGGAAAACGCAATCCACGTAAAAAGTGACTTCGATTGCAAACTAATTATATTTAAAGGGACGTTATAGCGCCCAACTTTTTATACGTAACATCACATATAACAGATATAGTTTATATAACACACAAACTATTTCTAAGTATAAAACACAATTGATAGTACATTTTACACACATACACTGTTCTCATTATACAAATATCAGTAAATATAATATTATAAAATGATTCTTTACATTGAATTCTTTTCTCGTTACATTAAATTCATTACATTAGATTCATTACTCTAAAGTAACATAGTTTGAGTTATTGTTCAGTAATGGTAAAGTAACATTTAACACATCATTTACGTACTCATGCTGACAAATTTAATTTAACTTCTTGAAAATTATTGTAGAAAAGATGGTTATAATTATTTATATACGATTTTATTCCGTATTTATTTATAAATTTATTTTAATTTATTTATTTATACGTGACAATATATTTTGGATCTAATCATTTTTATTCTTAATAAAATTCAACTGATAATCATCGATCAATTATAAACAATGCAAACCATAATCATAACAACAATTCTTAACAGTATATATATATATATATATATATATATATATATATATATATATATATATATATATATATATATATTTATTTTACATTCAATACATTGAAAGATATTTATCAATTCATAACTAATTAGAAGCAAAACGGTAATGCTTTATGAACTGCAGTTAGATTAGAGCAACAAAAAATTTATTAGAATACCTATGTGTGTGTGTGTGTGTATATATATATATATATATATATATATATAAAAAAAATATA
>NW_008704544.1:790317-792098 GCF_000326865.2 Helobdella robusta
GATCAAGCACCATAAGATGATGGAACGAACTAAAACCGAAACCAACCAAATAGCGGGGAAAACCAGAAAATCAATAATAATAAAAAAAAGAACAAGTATAATAACAACAAGAATAATAATATTATTATCATTGTTAGTAATAAAAATATAAATAATCATAAATATAAATTTATTTTATGAAAAAAAAACAACAAAAAATGGTTAAAAATGATTAAACCATATGCTGAATAGACAGACAGACAAGAAACAATGGTAATAAAAATAACAATCAAGCAATAATAACATTAATAACAATAATGAACAATGATGAACAATAATAATAATAATAATAACAATAATAATAATTATTATAATGATGATAATATAGGTTTGCATTAGTGGATAAGGCACTCTGAAGTGAAATGGAAAAAAAATGTTTCTCTAGAAAAAAAAAATTCAAACAACGAAAAACAAACATTTCGGCAGTGTCAAGCAAAGAATAATAATAAAAATTACAATAATAATAAAAATAATAATATTATTATTATTATTATTACTATTCAATAAGATCGCGTGTATGTGATCATTTTGTTATGTTGCAATAACCAACAGACATAAGAAGAAAAAGACAGAGAGAATTCACACACATACACACACACACATACACACACACACACACACACACACACACACACACACATATATATATAAAGCCATCATGTAAAGTTCAAACCTACCATAACATATTAAACCATATATACATATAAAAACAATAATACAAAGATTATTATTACTATTATTGTTATTATTATTAACAATAATTACGGTAAAATAATAAAAATGATAATATTAATAGATGACTTAGCAATGACTAACACTATGTTGAATAGATAGATAGATAGATAGATAGATAGGTAGATAGATAGATAGATAGATTGATTGATTGATTGATTGATTGATTGATTGATTGATTGATTGATCGATTGACTGAAAAGTTAATATAATACTATACTTACTTAATAATAATAATAATAAACATAACAACAATAACAATAATAACATAGTAAACAAGAAGAAATAACAGCAAGAAAAACAATAATACCAAAAATAGTGTAATATATATATATATATATATATATATTAAACCAAAAAATATGCATATAATCGTGCGTAAAACATGCATATATTTAACAATAAAAGCAATAATAACAATAATAATAATGATAATAATAATAATAAAAATAATAATAATAATAAAAATAATAATAATAATAAGTTAGTCATTGAAACCCTGAATTTAAAGAAAGAAGATGGAAAATTTCCGTCTTAAATAAAATTCAATGATGAATCGAAGAATAAATATCGTAGTATAAGTAATGGCGGTAGCAGTTGTGTAGTTGTATAAGTATTTCTACAGATGAAAATGCATCAATAACCTCTACAATAACATCGGTAACGCTAAAAACATCAACAACAACAACAACAAAAACATCAACAACAAAAACATCAACAACAACAAAAACATCAACAGCAGTCAAAACAATAACAGCAACAACATTGACAAGAACATTATTAATGACATTAACATCGTCAACAATTATTATTATCATTATTGTTATAGTATCTAAGGCAGACTCTGGAATGTATGGTGACAACAGTTACACATAAAACCGCAACGTTAAAGACCATTGCGTTTAACAACCACAGCAACATAAACAAATTTCAACATATACAACAACAACAACAACAACAACGACAACAACGATAACAACAACAACGACAACGACAACAACGACAACGAC
>NW_008704544.1:792148-823884 GCF_000326865.2 Helobdella robusta
TCAATCTATCAATCAATCAATCAATCAATCAATCAATCAATCAATCTATCAATCAATCAATCAATCAATCAATCAATCAATCAATCAATCAATCTATCAATCTATCAATCAATCAATCAATCAATCAATCTATCAATCAATCAATCAATCAATCAATCAATCAATCAATCAATCAATCTATCAATCAATCAATCAATCAATCAATCTATCAATCAATCAATCAATCAACCAACCACCAACCAATCAATCAACCAACCAACCAATCAACCAGCCAACCAGCCAACCAACCTACCAACCAACCTTATTATACACCCACAGTTGATGTGCATACTGTTCATTGCACTCGGCCACCATGACAGTTCCTCTGCTGTTGAAGAGACAGTGATCGTCGCGTCGTATGCGGCCATTTTTATCGAGGAACCATAGCTAAATGTATCGTCACCATCATCGTCATAATCATTATCACCATCATCATCACAATCATCATCACAATCATCATCAATATCATCACCAAAACCCTAACCCTAACCCTAACCACAATCATCGTCATCATCACCACAATCATCATCACCATCGCAATTATCGTCATTATCATAATCACCATCACAATCATCATCATCATCGCAATCATCATCATCACCACCTGATTCCCGCCCTGTTGATGGCAAGGCCACAGGCCAACAGGTTTGTTGAGGGTGCTGGTTTCTGTCGAACTGTCGATGCACATGGGGAGGGGTGAGTTGGAACTACCCTGCACCACCCACGGTACGTTCACCCCGTTGCGTATCTGACGATGATGGTGTTGTGGTGTTGGGGTGACGATGATGGTATTGCGGTGATGATGATGGTGTTATGGAGGCGATGATGAGGCTGACTTGTTTGAAGACAATGATAAACATTCGGACGAGCAAAAATTCAGTCACATCATCGTCAATCCGTCACAGCATCATAACTTTACAGAGCACCATCACGTCATCATTACGTCATCCTCGTCGTCGTCGTCACCTCGCCAGTGCAAACAGAGTTCTTGGGGATGAACATTTCTGGATAGATGTTATCCAAGTACCACTGGAAGGAATGGCATCCGAGCTTCTGTCTGAGCGCCTTGCGATCACTCACATCGCCGTAATCACCCTGGTTGGAGATGATTTCATCATGATGATTATGATGATGATGATGATGATGATGATGATACGATGATGATGATACGATGCTAAAAGAGGAGAACGTGGAAATTGTAATGTGAATATAACGCTAACACAGATAAGGATTACAACAAGTGAATGAACAAAAGGAAGAACAAACAAACGAACGAACGAACAACAAAGGCACAAACCAACCAAATTATTATTAATCCTATCGTAGTACAGCTGTTTATACTCGTCCATCCAGACCTCGGCCAGTCTGACGGTATTCTTGACCAGCACGTTGACACCACGCCTCCACTCATAAGGGCTCCTGCTCCTGAAAATATGGCCGACGTGAGAGCAGACGATAATCTCCAGAGTACCGCCACACATCCAGACCTGCGTGTGCGTGTGTGTGTGTGTGTACGGTGTGTGTGTGTGTGTGTGTGTGTGTGGTGTGTATCTAAATACAAAACAATCAACCTTTCTGATATCTCTTCGCATAGAGGAAACTTTAAACAGGGAAATTTTTTTTACAAATATTGGATTCAGCAGTAGTTTTGAATAACATTAGATCAATAAAGGTCGATTTTTATAATGGATCAATGTGAAATTTCATTCACTCAGAAATTATTGAGCGAAAAAGAATCAACAGTGAATGAGAAGAAATAATTTTTTTTTTCAAAATTTTAAAACATGTAAGTGCATTAGAATTAGTAATTGGTGATCATTCGAACACACACACACATAAACACACATACGCCCACAGATATATATATATATTTGTGTGCGTATGTAAATACATAGACACACACACATACATACATAGACACACACACACACACACACACACATACAGACACACACACACACACACACACACACACACACACACACACACATACAGACACACACACACACACACACACAGACACACACACACACACACACACACATACAGACACACACACACACACATATACATACACATACAGACACACACACACACACACACACACACACATACACACACACATACATATAGAGCATTCACTCATCTATCCATTCATTTATCTAACTATTTATTCATCTATACATACATTCATTCATTCATTCATCTAACCATCCATCCATCCACTAATTTACTAACCTTGAAGGACATTTCCAGATTTTCAGCTCCCCATATATCCATACCGGGGTCATAGGACCCGAGATGTTCAAAGTATTTTTTATTGATTGAGAACAATCCGCCAGCCATGGTTGGTGATCTGGGTGAAATTGGAGTGATTATGGAGTAGAATAGTTCTGCATGGCTGGGAGGTTAAACAACGTAATATCTCCAACAACAGCAACAAAACGAAACCACCAGAACCACCAACAGTAGCAGCAACAGCAGCCACAGCAGCCACAACAAACCTCAAAGGATCAGCATCACTTTTCCTTGACTCGATATCTCTCTTTTGTATGGGGTGCCAATTGAATTGAAGGTTCCAATCGAAACCTCCAACACTGGTTGACTTGGCAGACGTATGTAAGTAGGAGAGAGTGGAATCACTGATGACGTCAATGATTGGAGTTACTACATTGGTCCAGTTCAGCGATATTCGATGGAGAAGCGGCTCTAACCAGCCTGTAAAGTGGAATTTTATTCATAAAAAGTTAAATTTTTCATCTAAAATGTTAGATCTTCGTAAAGAATATGTCACCAATCTTCACCCAGTTCTATATATTACAATTTAAAAGAACCTTTGATGGTAACCCAACCAGTTTTTTATTTAAGTTAAGAAAGATTTGGCTTTGGTTTAAACAAATGTGTTTAAAAATTCGTTCAAAAATTGAAAGCATGAAAAAAAAACCTGGAAGCTTAACAACAAAAACACAATGCAACACAAAAATATGCAAATATTTGGCAAACACCGTGATATGATTTTTATCAGACAAGTGTGAAATTTCTCACTAAGCATGCAGAAATTTTTAAACTATCACACCAAGAATAAATATTTTCCAACCCTTTGCACATTCACAGTGGGAATCAAGGAACGTGAGCACCTGTCCGCGGGCCACGGAGGCCCCCATAAGACGAGCCCTGATCAACCCCTGTCTCTTCTTACCCCTTAATATCCTTACCTTCTTCAATTGGCTCATGTACGCATCTAGTGGCTCTTTCAAGTGATCTGCCATTAATTTAATGTAATTATTTTTGTTTACTTTTGAAAATATTAGGCTGACAAAATAATTTTTTAAAGTTTTAAAACAAAAAAAATTGGCACATGTCCATTATTGCTTCAAATATCATTTCAAATAACTTTCAAACAATCAAATATAGTGTCTAAGATGAAATTTTTTCCTTTATATAAACAATATTTAAATATTCAACACGCGCACACACACACACACGAACACACACACATACACACACACGAACACACACACACAGACACACACACACACACGCACTCACGTACGCACACACACACAAACAAACATTAACACACACAGACACATATGCACAAGCTATAAAGAATAAAAACCCAGCTACCTTTATTAGAGAAATCATCAACTAGAATGATCTCTTTAACTAATTTGGGATGGGACCTGTCTAAAACACTGTGCACTGTTCTTAACAAGGCACTCCAGGCTTCATTGTGAAAGATTATAATTATACTTGTGTCAGGTAGGTTGTTGACATCGTATTCCAGTTTGAGGCAACTGTTTGTATGTTTGTGTGTGTGTGTGTGTGTGGGTGGGTGGGTGGGTGTGTGCGTGTCGTAATAAGTGGGTGTGGTGATTATGAAATGTACTTCAGACACACACGCCACAGAAAGATCATATACAAACAAAACTTTGAAGGATATTTCACACATTACTGAACAGATTTAACAAAATTTCATAGGTAAAACCTCACAATCCCACCCCCTCTTAATCAATTACTAACTCTCGGTCCCGAACATCTGGCAGCGTCCTATGCAGTGATATCATATCACTGGCCATCTGGTTGAATGCATTGTCGTCCCAGCCTTTTTTGAATGTTGCTTTCTCCTCTGGGGACATTTTGTTCTCTTTCAACTGCACTGCCTCGCCATTTTCTCCTAAAATTAGTAGAAATATTTGAAATACTATTCACACACACCTACTTTTATGTTAAAACTTACTGAGAAAAAAAAATCTAAATTAAGTAAACAGCAAATAAATAACTCTGCGAAAAACAAGAAACGGCAAAATTATAAAAATTAAAATTTTGCCACATTGTCAATGGAAAATAAAAAAAAAATGCCAATTTACCATGTTTAGCATTTCCAACTGGTTTCTCATCGAAGCCAGTCCATTTGGGAACTATCAAACCTCGACCGATAAGGTCAATTGTATCGGTGTCAAGGTCGCTGTATGAAGAATTTTTCGATAAAATAAAGGCATCTGACTGAACTAGAATGTTCTGTAAATGCAGAAAAAATATTTGTTTAATTTAGTTTAAATTTATGTATATTTTGAAAAGTGGATTTGAATTTATGTTTATAAAAAGATTGCCAAGTAAATATTGATAATATACATATATACTATATACAATAGACATACCTTCTCAGAAAAATTCTCATCTAAGACTTCATTTGCATAGCTTTTGAAGATGGTTTTATTATCTGGCAATAAAGAATCAATAAATTTTCCCCTCTGCTTTTCTAAATCTGTCTTCTTGATAAAAATATTTGAATGTAGTAGTTGCTGTCGCTGTGGCTGCTCCTTACCATCACCTCCAGCCCTAACTACTAATCGATTTAATTCGACATCTACATTTCTATTCATTTGCATAGATGGCAGAACGAAAATAACGATCCCCAAGACCCATATTATGAAGATAAAAATCAACAAGATGTAAATTTTACTCGTAATGCTACGCCTCAGAGCCATGTAAACAACTATCGTAAAGTGGTGAGAAAGTGAAGGTAATGTTCACTAATGTATGTGCATTCAAGTAGAAGTAAAAAATTGTAGAAAAATGACTAAATAAAAGTATGCTGAATAAATTAGATCTATATTACATTCAGTATAATACTCATTATATTAAATACAAATACTAAAGACATGCATGTATGTTGTATGTGCCGTATATTTCTTCATCCAGACATCAAAAAAGTTTCTATGCAATTGTGTTATTTCCTTATTATTATTAATACTATTTAATTTATTATTATTAGATTTTATTACTAGTAGTAGTAGTAGTAGTAATAGTAGTAGTAGTTGTTGTTGTAGCTGAAGATTTAATTTGAATGTAATGTGTCAATTATATTTTGTCTATATTTTTCATGGTAATTGTATTGATTTACCTAGATTCAAATCTGATTACACAATTACGAGTTATTACATTAAAACAACAATAGAGATTACATCATGACATTGACTTAATCATTAATTTATTTTCATCATAGACATTTCATTTCGTTGTTGTTTAAGGTTTATGTCAGCAAGTCTGCCTTGAGGACTTGAGTTGAGAATGTTGATGTCAAAGTTTTTGCATTGGAAGAAATGATCATTTGTATTGTACATAGAAAAAGAAGATCAGATCATTGCTTGGTTACTGAAAATAATTTTAAAGTGATATTATTGATTTAATTAATTAAATTAATTTAACCATATTTAATTATTAAATTAATTGTATACTAGGTGTACTGAAGTACAGCTTTACAGAGTACTGTACCACAAAATTAATAAACAAGTAGGTGGTAAGTTTAATTTAAAATTTCCATAAAATTAAAAATTAAATAAATATAAACTCGGATTAATTAAATCAAAAACTAACCTATACATATAAATCAAAAACGAAATACATATCTAATGAAAAAAAATTATCATCTCCAAACAAACTAAAAGTAACTCATTTTAAAAATGAAAACGTGTTCTTAAATTTTACGTAACGTAACGATTTTCAATAATTCATTTCAACCAAAGTAGACTTTTTTCTGTATTCAATCGTCGTCTTTATCTGCAATTTTCCGGCTTGAAATTCATAAATTTTTTTTTAAATTTTGCTTTAAAGTTTTAATAAATAATAATACAACAAAATTTACAAAACAATTATTATAAAACTTGAATTTGTTCCAAATTATCATAAAACAAAATAATTGTAACTTCAATGAGTTAGCAAAAGCAAACCATGAAGCCATTCAGATTTTATCACTACGAGATGAAATTTTCTGTCAAAGTTAAAATAGCATAGCATAATTATCAATTTGTAATAATATAGATAAATATTTATATAACCTTTCAGATCAAAATTTTTATTAACACTATCAAAATAAAAATAACGGTTTGTAAAACCGTTTAAAAGCGCTTTTGTTTTTTCGCACAACTCTTGACATTTCTGCGCGAAAGCCCAAGCGTCTATCTAGCCGAGACGTCCTTTTCCGGTTTGATCGTGAATCATGTGGTTCCCGTCCAAAGAGAGGAACGGTTCTCATTAGAAATTAGGATTTTTTCCGATTTTCCTATCAATTATAATAAAAAATTTGGATAGAGTTTAGTTTAAAACTACATTTTATGATCTAAAAAAGCTTGGGGTCGACTAATTTGCAAATTTGAGCCAAATTAAGTAGCTTTGCCGTTTATCATGAGAAGCAGTCGCCATTTGCATTTGTGATTTGTCTAAATTTAGTTTTAGCAATTTTAAATGGTTTGTTTTCATATTTATTCATTGATGATTCATGAATCTACAAAGAGTTTGAATTGTAGGACCACATTTTTATTTAATTTACTATATTATAAAATTATATAAAGATCATGTTAGGCGTTAACCCGTTAGGTCGTTAGGACATTTAATTAAATTAATGAATATATATTTCAGGAAGGTGGGCCAGAAGAAATGTAATGAAACAGAATGAAGAAACTTTATAAAATGATAAGTTTTTGTATCATACATTATGATTATGATATAAAAAAAAATACACAAACACGCTATTTATTAATTTAATTAATAAGGCTTTTAATTAATTTTATCTATCTGTGACTCATTCTTTTACGTTATCTCTCTTTTGATTTCATATAAATTTATATACTATTATAAAATAAACTTATATTCATACAACTCACACATACATATACTAAACAATATACATGTAGGTACACAACATGCACCTAATTAACAATGGTCTTTGCTGTTGTATCTTCTCCTTTTATGTGTTTTTTGTTCAGGTTCTCATCACACCCAAAACATTCCCTTTTATGTTTACCTAATACTATTTTTACATTTTTTCGTGCCTATATGTATGACTATATGTATAATTATGTAGACAGCATACAATACACAAATATTCATCAACGGTGTCCTTGTCTCTTTCTTTGGAGTCTTCCCCTCCATTTCTTCTTACAGGCAAATGAGTGTTATTAAGTTGAGTTACAAACTCACTTACTTATGTAAGTGAGTTTGTAATTAATGCATTATAGGTAGGTTAGGTTATGAGTGTAATGTAGTGATTGTAGGTAGTTAGGCTAAGGACTCTTTCTAGTTATTTTTATCTTCGTTTTTCTTTATATGTGTTTGTTTTTCATGCATCACAACATTACACAAAATTCTTCATTTATTTATTTATATATATTTGTAGGAGGCACAGGTTACTATCTATTTTTTATCTAGTTGTTTCCTTATCTTTTTACTATTTCTATCCGGCAGTGCTAGCTTGTCTTGATTTACCTTTCCTATTCTAAACTAGTAGTAGTAATGTAATGAGCCCATTCTCATGGCACAACACACAATATTAGGAAACATTTATGGTTGTAGATTTCATAGTACTATCAGCATGACATACCAATTTTGATGATGTTTTTCATTCAATATTATGATGGTGTCTTTTTAAATGTAGTTGGTAATTGGAATTATGATGATGAAGAGGATTAGGATGATGTCTTTTTAAATGTGATTTGTGATTGGAAGTAATGAGGATGGTGAAGATGTTTGTGATGATGTTATTTACAATTGTAATTAGGATGATGATGATGAAAATGATCAATAATAATAATAATGATATTAGTACTAATAACATGAACATTCATGCAGCGCTGATTCTGATCCAGAGATGCAGGTAGAATTGGCCAAAGTCATTAGTGCCTTTTTAAAAAGACTCCGTAGAAAATTCATTCCAGACACCTGTAGCTAAGTGGCATCTAGCAGAAGAGATGCTTAAACAACCAACCCAAAACCAGAAGAGTGATCTGTCATGCTCATGACAAAATATGAGATCATGTAGTAAATGTGTCAGGGATTTTATGATGACATGTTTACGAATGTGATGATGGTTGTGATGTATTTACGAATGGGATCGTGGTGAAGTTGGTTATGATGATGTTTATATGAATGTGATGATGGAGAAGTTGGTTATGATGATTTTTTTTTATGAATGTGATGATGGAGAAGTTGGTTGTGATGATGATGTTTTTACGAATGTGATGACGAAGAAGTTAATTATGGTGATGTTTTTATGAGTGTGATGATGGATAGGTTAATTATGTGGAATTTTACGAAATGTGATGATGGTGAACTTGGTTAAGATGAATTTTCTACGAATGTGATGATGGTGGACTTGATTATTTTGAATTTTTTACAAATGTGATGATGGTGAAGTTGGTTATGGTGATGTTTTTACGAATATAATGGTGGGGAAGAGGGTTAAGATGAAGTTTTTATGAGTGTGATGATGGAGAAGTTGGTTGTGTTCAATTTTTACGAATGTGATGATGAGGGCGATGGCTATGATGTTTTTGCGAATGGGATTATGGTTATGCTGAAGTTTTTGTGGGTGTGATGATGGAGAAGTTGGTTATGATGATGGTTTTAAGAATGTGATTATTTAGAAATTGCTTTTGATGATGTTTTTACGAATGTGATGATGAATTTGGTTATAATGATGTTTTTGCGAATGTGTAGATGGTTGTGTTCAATTTTTACCAAAATGATTATGGTGAATATGGTTGTGTTCAATTTTTACGAATGTGATTTTGGTGAAGATGGCTAAGATGATATTTTTACGAATGTGAAGATGGTTATGATGGTGTTTTTTACAAATGGGATGATGGTAAAAATGGTTGTGATGAAGTTTTTCGAGTGCGATAATGGTTGAGATAGCTATGTTGACATTTTACGAATGTGGTGATGGTGAAGAAGGTTATGATCAATTTTTACGAATGTGGTGATGGTGAAGAAGGTTATGATTAATTTTTATGAATGGGGTGATGATTAAGAAAGTTGTGATTAATTTTTATGAATGTTATGGTTATGTTGAATTTTTACGAGTGGTGATGGTTATGATAATGACGCGTCGACTTAACCGTCTATTAGGAGGTGCTTATACTATAGTTCGATTTTTTTGTATTGTGACCCTATCATAAGATTTTAGCTGGTTGTTTCTCTGGGATGGGCCGCACTTTGCTACGTAAATTTTCGTTTACTCTGTAATTGGTTTTGTCTAATTTTTAATGTGACGATGGTTTTTTTTATGATATTTTTCGAATGTGATGATGGTTGTGATTAAATGTTCAGGAAGTTGGTTGTGTTTAATTTTTACGAATGTGATGGAGATGATAATGATTTCACGAATGTGATGTTGGAGATGATATGATTTTACGAATGTGATGGTGGTTGTGATGATGATTTTACGAATGTGATAGTGGTTATGATGATGATTTTACGAATGTGACTAATCTTAAAAACTTACCTTTAGATTTCCTTCTTTAATTATAGACCTGTTACTGATATTACTTTCATCTTTTGAATAATGGAATATGTAGTTAATAATCATTTGCACGTGTAAGTCTCAATATAAATTATTTCCTAAGTAATTATCGGGAATGGTATATTAATTGAACCTGAGCGCAACAGTTTACGATCGTCTTGTTCTCACTCCTTAACTTATATTAGCGGATAAACTAGTTGTCAATGCAGTTTGCCTGAAAGGCTGTACACGTTGCAAGTAAATGATTTTAGGAGAGGTCGCTATATGCCTCTATTCATGGCGATATCTGTGAGTTGATGCGTGATTATTAATTTATAAATAGCGCAAGCGAAGGAATTTGCGGGTTAGGGTTTATAATGTATGATTCTATTCTTACAACTCTATGGTCACATTAGTTAGCTTAAAAGTTAACTTAAACTAAAATAATTAAATTACTTTTGGTTTACACAGCGATAGTATCTTGTGATTGTTTAGTTTAGTTGGTGACTGTTTTTTTTTTATTTCAATGCCTCTATGGCTTTGTCAGTCTTCATCATTTTCATACTTTTAAACGAGATCAAGAAGAAAGTTTCAATAGAGAAAAGGTAATATCGCTGTTGTGGCAGTTGGGGTCTATCTCTATAATTCTACAATGTATAATCTATAATCAATGTAATGTTCAAAGCAAAATCAACTGCTAACTCTCTAACCAACATAACCTAGCTAGCTTGCTAGAGTATCTTTCTATGCCTACCATCAAAGATTGAATTAGTGCTACTGTAATACGCTGTAGTTAGAGGGAGAGATTGATTAGAATAGCAATAGATAGATAGATAGATGGATATATTTTTAACTGGCAAAAAAATCTGTTTCTTGATGCTTCTCTTTCTCTCCTGCTTATATCTATTAGTGGTTTCGTTGTTGTCCAATGTGACGTCATCTGAAAAAGTTCAAAACGACGATAAGGGTAACGTCGGGGTACAATTCCAACGATCCAAGAGTAACTGGCCTGTCCCTGGAGCCAACAAAAACCACTTACACGTTTTTGTGCAGGTGGGTAACAACGTTCAACAAATCTAAATAATTTTTTATTAAATTCTTCAAAATCATTAATAAATTTTATTTGTATAATCAGTCTTTTAATGCAATAAGGTCAAATTACAATAGTAGTTCTATCACTAACATTATAACAAAATGAATTGAAAATATGATTTCAAATTAGAAATTTTCATTAAAAAAAACAAGTATAAATTTAAAAACAAAAATGAATTTAAATTCTTTTAAATACCACATTAAAAAAAGGTCTCAGATCTTCATATAAGTGTCTTCTTTGACTCAAAAAGATATGTCGATTTTTCTCATTTCCTTAAGACCTCGTTGAGTCTCATTAGGCCAGATGTCGTCCTTTTAACAGGTCAATATGCATATTAGTTTTTTAATTGCTTCATTTTCTATATGCAATTTTTTAATTGTTTCAATTTCTGTGTAAATATTTTTAAAAATTTACTAGCTGTTTCAATTTCTACGTTCTTATTTCTTTACTACAACAATCAGGTGACATAACCGATGCAAAATTGAGGAATTTTGAAGGCTCTGAGCAAAATTTAAAAGAATGGCAGATATACCAAAGTATTTTAAACAACTCCAAAATTTTGAAGAAAACTGTCTGGCTTGATACCAGGGGGAACCATGGTCTGTTGTTTTTTGTTGTTGTTGTTGAAGTGGCGTTCTTTGCTGCTGTTATTATTATTTCTATTTTTATTTCTATTATTATTGTCTTTTTCTCACATGACAGATGCCTTTGATGTTAGAGACACCCAGAGCCAAAATAATTACTTCAAGTGAGTAATTAAAGTTTATTATTATTATAATTGCTATTACTATTATTATTTTTAGCTAGTATTAATAGTAGTTTTAGTATTACTTTAAGATGTCTGTATATTATACACACAATTTTTTTTCCCTAGAAAGTACTCAGTAAAAGGGTTAGGCGGACAATTATCGTATCATTATCAGCACCGGACCCCGGATGGAGATGTGACGTCATTCATTGCCGTCGATGCTTGCCTCAATCCCGGCCCTAAAAGGCCCTTCAACTTTTTTGGCATGTTGCAAGAAGTATGTACATGTATTGGTGTATGTGTGTGTGTGATTTTATGCATGTGTGTATGTGCATATAAGCACACACGCACTCACGTATACATGCAAACAAACAAACACTACATACACACACACACACATACATACACAGCAAGAAATTGTTAGACTGAGGAGTTTTCTGAGAAATGCTTCAGAAAGCTCTAATGTTACAATCCTATTTGGTCACTATCCAACGTCTGTTATCAGCAGTCCTAGTTCTGCCTATGTTCGGAGTCTTTTTAGGTTAGTTTTTTTTTCATTTTTCAATTTAATTTCATATACATTCTTGTTTTTATTCATTGTATTAAATAATTTTTTAGTTGTTTTTCGTTAGTTTTTGTTGGTTTTTTGTCGTATTTGTTTTGTTTCTTTAGAGAACTCATTTGTTTATCTTATTTGGTCGAGTTTGCCATATTAATTTTTGGTCGAATTTGCCATATTAATTATTTGGTCGAATTTGCCATATTAATTATTTGGTTGAAATTGCCATATTTATTATTCTATTTTAAGGTCTGGTCTTGCCTATTTCTGTGGCCATTTGCATACCTTTGCTGGGATGCTTCCGAACATGTACACCCATCACAAGGAAGGCTTTCTAGAATTGGAACTTGGTGATTGGAAAGACAGTAGGCTGTATGTCTTTGTGTGCCTGCTAATGTTTCTTACTCTCTCCCTCTCTCTCTCTCTCTCTCTCCTCTCTCTCTCTCTCTCTCTCTCTCTCTCTCTCTCTCTCTCTCTCTCTGTGCGTATTTGGGTGTGTGTTTTTTGTTTTTTTATGTGTGTTTTTTTGTGTTTTTATCAGTTCGTTTGTGTCGGTTGTAGTATCTCATGTTTACTTTCTTGATGACGTCATTCGCAACGTAATATTTGATGACACCAGTTATCGAATTATAGCGCTGGACCACGGCATGATGTCGTTCGTTGACGTCATCAACAAGAGATACCCCATCATCATCGTGACCAATCCCAAAGATGAAAAGTTTGCTGTTGAGGGCAAGGAACCTCTTGAGAATATACATCTATCCACACACATTCGGTGCCCAATTGTTTGTTCCTTTGTTTGTTTGTTTGTTCCTTTGTTCATTTGTTTGTTTGTTTGTTTGATTGTTTGTTCTTTCGATACACAAATACACACGTACATACACAAAAAATCGGCCTCTTCAACCCATTACACACCTACATACACACACACACGCACGTACACAGGCAAACACACACACACGCAGACAGACTCATACGCAGACATACAAAATGAATTGACAGAATCCTCGTATACACGACGTCATCCGTGAGCGTTTCTGTACACGTGGACAACAAATTTTTAGGGGAAGCGATGAGAGTAAATGACGATGACGTCATTTTCGGGGATGGGCGTGATGATGAGGACATGAAGGAAGTCGATTCCAAACTATTGTTAGTCTTTGGTTATTTAAACGATTGAAATGACAAAACAATTTCAATTATTAAGTGACATCATCATAGCAGTCATTACATCATCGTCGTCATCGTCGTCATCACCACTACTAGATTCAAAGACATTGACCAGAGCATGAGTGGCCTGTATGTGTTGCAATGGGACCCCAGCTTGTACAAGCAAGGTTTCCATGTTATCGAAGTTACAGCTGTTGTAAGTGTGTGTGTATATATGTGTGTGTGTGTATATATATATATATATGTGTGTGTGTGTGTGTGTGTGTGTGTGTGTATGTGTTTGTGTGTCTGAAATTTGTTTGTTTGTTTGTTTGTTTATTCGTTTGTTCGTTCGTTCGTTCGTTCGTTTGTTTGTTTGTTTGTTTGTTTGTTTGTTCTTTCGATACACAAATATACGTTCATTCATTCATTCATTTGTTCGTTCGTTCATTCATTTGAAGACTCCTGAACATGGTAAAGCGAAAGTGAAACAGGGATTTTCGATGGATGGTTCTAAGAGTAGTTTTGGTTTTGTGCAGAGATTCGTGCTAAAGATGGATCATACCTATCTTGTAGGTTCAATAATTATTGAATTCATTTCGTCATATTTGAGAATTTAATGGCCTGCATTCATTCATTCATTTTTGTTTTCACTCCTTTGCTCATTCATTCATACACTTGTTCATTCACTCTTCTATTACTCATTCGTTAATTCATTCATTCATTCGTTTGCTTGAAGCAAATCGCTTCATTCATTTTTTGCTTTGGTTATTCATTCATGCATTCAATCATTCATACATTCATTCAATAATTCATTCATTCAATAATTTATTCATTTATTCATTCATATACTCACTCATTCATTCGTTTCTCTTATTTCAAAGTTTAAAGTATGCTTCACACTGGCCTACATTGCCTCCATATTCCCACTCCTATTCTTTAGAATCAACAACGTCAAAATCATGGGTCAGTTGCAAGTAATTGATTGATTGATTGATTGATTGATTGATTGATTGATTGATTTATTGGTTGGTTGGTTGGTTGATTGATTGATTGATTGATTGATTGATTGATTGATTGATTGATTGATTGATTGATTGATTGATTGATTGATTGATTGATTGATTGATTGATTGATTGATTGATTGATTGATTGTTTGATTGCTATCAATCGTTTAGTATCATTAAAAATATAATGACAATTATTATTTATAATAAATTATGTCAATTACTTATAAAATAAAATAATTTTTACGGTTTGAAGTTCTCACCCGTTCAAAAGCGGTAAACATAATATTAAGAACGGTTCACATCTGGTTGCAGAGGTTCTGCTTGTTAACATCTGTCGGTAGGATATACTACCCTCTCCTTACTTACAATCTCTACATTGTTGTCGGTCAGTGGGGCTGTTGTTGTTTGTAGCTATGGATTAAATAGACTGGGGAGGATTTTTTTGTATGGAGATGTGTTGAGTTTTTTAGGGATGTGCGGATGGTTTTTTTTAGAGATATGCGAATGGTTTTCGTTTATTGAAGATGAATGAGCGTGTGCTTTTTTTTGCTATTGAGTCATGTTGGTGATGTTGAAATGATAACATTCATCATGATGATGTTGACCTTGTCGATGTGATGACGGCAATGATGATGGGGATGACGTCACACACGCACACGCGCGCGCACACACGCACACGCACAAACACATTACAGGTCCTTGGTTTATTGGCTACGTGTTATCAGAGCACATTGGAGCTTGCTTTCTGTTTGGAATTGTAGTGGATGGTACATTAATCTACACCTCGCTTACCTACCTGTACGGGTTTTTTCAGGTCTGTTGAATGGCTTGTTTATTGGCTTGTTATTTGGTTCGATGATTGATTGGTCTGTTGGTTGGATATTTGGTTGCTTGATTGGTTGGTTGGTCAGTTTGTTGTTTGGTCGGTTAGTTGGCTAACC
Source organism: Helobdella robusta (assembly GCF_000326865.2). Classification (NCBI taxonomy): domain Eukaryota; kingdom Metazoa; phylum Annelida; class Clitellata; order Rhynchobdellida; family Glossiphoniidae; genus Helobdella; species Helobdella robusta. Next base: position 807,470 of record NW_008704544.1, read on the forward strand.
AACCGACTTTTTGATTTACCGATTGACAGATTCACTGATGGTTGATTGATTGATCGATTGATTGACAGTTTTATTCATCCCTAAACTAGCTCCTCCTCTTCAACATTCCTCTAATGTTGTACCTCTCGAAGTTTCTCGACCTCTCCAACAACAGCAACAATTGCAGCAGCACTTGCTGTCAAAGCAACAACAACGACAACAATAACAAAAGCTGTTGTAGAAGCAGTAGCAGCAGAAAATGTTGCAGCAACAGTAGCAGCAGCAGCAGAAGATGTTGCAGCAGTAGTAGCAGCAGCAGTAGAAGATGTTGCAGCAGCGGTAGCGGTAACAAAAAATGTTGCAGAAGTAGTAGTAGTAGTAGTACGGGTTGTGGTGTTAACGGCGGGATTCCTTCTTTAAGAGTTGTTTCTCCTATTTTTGAACTGAAGTGTGTAATAGATTTCTATTATTTCTTTGTAAATTTTTTTGCCTACGAACCGATGATGATGATGATGATGATGATGATGATGATGATGATGATGATGATGGTAATGGTAGCAACAACGATGATGATGATGAAAATAATAAATAGGAATGATCTAACATAATAGTATTTAACTTTTATTTCCATGCTTCAAATCGCTTATAACCATATTTTATTGTTGTCACTTGTATCATTATTATTATTATTATTTATATTATTATTATTATCATCATTATCATTATTATGATATCTCATTCATTTTATTCAGTTTATCTCATTCTCACTGGCTTTCTCAATCATTATCATTATTATTATCATTATTATTATTATCATTATTATTATTGTTGTTGTTGTTGTTGTTGTTGTTGTTGTTGTTGTTGTTGTTGTTGTTGTTGTTGTTGTTGTTCACATTTTTATTACTCCTCTTTATATTTATTCCAAAAGTTTTCCGAAAATGATGCAACAGTACGTCCTGGCCCCTATCAGGCATGTCTACAGACACCTCATCCTCTTCGTCGTCGTCATCTTCCAAGTTTATCTCATTCTCACTGGCTTTCTCAAGTTTGTTGTCATTATTATTGTTGTTGTTGCTGTTGTTGCTGCTGCTGTTGTTGCTGTTGTTGTTGTTGCTGCTGCTGTTGTTGCTTTAGTTGTTATTACCATTAATGCTGGGACATACATCTATTTATAACCACTATCACCTTGTTATACTGCTACTGCTGTTACGACTGCTGCTGCTGTTGCTGCAGCTGCTACCACAACTACTACTACTACTAATAATAATATTAATAATAATAATAATAGTTATAATAATAATAACAACAATCACGTATCAGATCGTACGGGTTCCTTGCTTTCATGCTATGTCCATTGAGGACCTGGGCCATCCTGTTGGCTCTCTACCTGCACTATCAAATCCATCGCTACACTCAGTCCAAAACATCGAGTAACCAATTATTATTAACATAATTATAATAATAATTGTAATAATAATTAAATTAGTAGAATAATAATAAGTAATGTATACAGTGTCCTGTCATTTAAAACTAAGAACCCGGCCTTATCGTATAATGATGTTATTGTTGTTGTTATTATTATTATTATTATTATTATTATTATTGTTGTTGTTATATTACTACATCAACAACAACCACATTGCAAATAATCAGCACCATCACAAGCGGCAACAACTACAACAATAATGGCAATGACAACGCCATAAACAACAACTCATTTAGACGCAACGACATTTAACGACAGATCCGATGACGAAGACGATGAAGCGGCACGACAGTGACGTCATTGATGACGTCAACAAAGATGATGATGATGATGATGATAATGATGATGATGAGGAGGAGGAGGATAACAATAATGCCAGCAATTAAAACAAGGCTGATAACGATGATGATGATGAAGATGATGGTGATGAGGACGACGATGAGGATTGCCATAACTCACAAAGTCCATTCTATCAAAGTCCTTGTCTAGGGAATGACATCAATGATACCAATGGTATCAATGAAACCAAAGATAATAAATAATAGGACATCCATTTAGATTAGGAAGTTATTTTTTTTTATTCTTTGATAGTGTAATTGAATATGAAATGACTAAAACTTCAAGATGATGTCTTGCTGCTTATGATGATGGTGGCGGCTGCTAATTATGTTTTCATATGGTGATGATGATAGCAATAATAATGATGAAGATGATAATGGTAGCGATGTATTGGAGTGTTATAAATGTTATTATACAGGCGTATTATAAATATCGTCGCTTAGCTATTATCATTAGTTCGTATTGAGTAGGTATTGTGTATTAATATACATGTGAGTGTGCGTGTGTGTATGTGTGAGTGTGCGCGTGTGTGTGTGTGTCAGTGTGTGTGTGGTGTGTGTGTGTGTGTAAGTGTGAGTGTGTTCTGTTACAGTTATTTCAGTTCATCCCTTCTTGCTGGTTTAAATATTGATATACCAACTGGATAGGTTGAGTTTCACGTTTTAATGGTTTAATTGTATTTAGGTTTAATTGTATTTATGTTTAATTGTATTTATGTTTAATCGTATTTATTATAACTATAATAATAATCGTTATTATTATTTTTATGTTATTATGTTTATTCATAATTTTTTGTAGTATAACAATGATCAAATTTGTTCAAGCTGCCAAAGTATATGTGTGTATACTGCTTTATATGAAATATATGTATATGTATTTATGTATATATTTTCATACATACATACATATATACATACATACATACACGCATACATACATACATGCGTACATATATACCTACATGCATACATAGGTTTATTCATGCTTACTTGATAAACTTAACTTATATTTAACCAAAAGGAACGTTTTAAACGATTGAAATGAATTTGTAAATTTGAAAGATCCATTTTATTTTTTAACGTTTTAAAATAAATATCTTATTTACTACAACTCTTTCTTCTATTTATGCTTAGTAGATGAAAACCGCGAAACAAATGGAAAAAAAATCTTACTTAGGTTTACTTTTAAAATGAAATACTTTTACGTCATCTTCGAGATTACTTCCTGCTAGATTATATTCTCAAATGTTTTTAACCCCTCATCAGAAGAACAGAAAGAAAAAGAATAAAATGAAATGAAGGAATGAAGAGAAAAAGAGAACAAAACAACGACAAAAAGTTTTTCTTTTAAAAGAATTTTTCAGCTCAGCGTTTCGCCACCAACATGGACGTCCCGATTTTAATTTCACGTCACTCAATCCATCGCCCACTTCATTTGTTCTTTCCCATGTTCGTCATTTGTTCGTTCGTTCGCTTGTTAGTTCGTTCGTTTGTTTGTTCGTTCGTTTGTTCGCTTCGCTCTGGTTCTTTCCTCTAGTGTTTGTCTATTCTTCCGTTTGTGTATTTTTTCTGATTTTTTGAAAATAAAATTTTGTTTTATTATTGTTGTTTTTTTTGAAGCAATCGATCGATTGTATACGTGTATGCATGTGTGTGTGTGTGTAGGTGTAGGTGTGCGTGTGTACAACTATTATTATTATTAATATTATTGATAGAATGTAAGGTTGGTTGATATTACCGTATTGAATGATTGGCTGAATGATTAATCAAACGACTGATCGATCGACTGAATTGTTGATTGAATGAACTGTTTCTATACTTTGCTGATTGACTGATCGATCGATTGATTGATTGAATGATTCATTCATTCATTCATTGATTAATTGATTGACTGATTGATGTATTTTTTCTTGCCAAACATCTTGTTCCATCTTAATCCATTTTTAAGACCAATGATAATAAATTAACTTCAAAGTAGATGCTACCCTTCCCTGAACTGCAGCGGGCGATTAACAACAATAAAAAATTTGCATATATCATCTTCGTTTCTTCTTTTTATTATTATTATTGTTTTTGTTGCAGAAGATTTTATTCTTATTTTTCTTATTATTTTTCTTATTATTGTTATTAGAGTCGCCAGGAAAGCACTTAGCAGTTATTGTTTTCTCTGGTTCAACTCGTGAAAGCGATACCAGAGGCGCAAATATTTATACTTCTATGTTCACGTTTCTATGTTAGTAATTCTATGTTCGTATTTCTATGTTTGTAGTTATATGTTCGCCAATGTATGTTTGTGGGTCTGTGTTATCATTCTTTCGCTTGTTCTACTACATCGGTGGCCGTGATTTCAACGTTCCAACTTCTGCTTCTGTCTCATTCTCTATGTGAGCGCGCTTATGTGTGTTGTGTATGTGCGCGTGTGTGGATGTGTTTTTACGTGTATGTGCGCGTGCGTGTGTGTGTGTATGGGAGTATACACAATGATTACAGTATATGTAGGGGCATGTTTTTATCTGAAGAGAGGCAATTATATTATGCAATTTAAAAAGTCAAAGTCAAAATTGACGAAAAGGAGAGAGAGAAAAGAAAGATTGAGAGAAAACAAAGGTGTGATAGGGAAGAAAATAGAGAGAGAGAGAGAGAGAGGAAAGAAGTGAGAGCAAATAGCCGGAAAAGGAGAGATGGGGAGAAGAAGAAGTGAGGGGTGGGACCATTAAACGGCCGTATGAATAAATCAACAGAGTGTGGATAGGTGATTGATTGATGAATGGATGGATGAATGAATAAGTGGATAAATGATGAACGAATGAAAAGCTAGATGGACAAACGGATGGATGAATTGCAATGCAGTGGAATGGATGAATGAAATAATTAAACGACGCTTCGATTAGTTTTATGTATGACAGATTATGGTTAATTTGCTCTATAGCAGAAATAATAATAATATAAAAATAATAATTTTAATTATTAATTATTAATATTATTATAACACATAATTTACGAGGTTGCATATGAATTTTTATATGTGAGATTGTTTTTATGTATTTGAATGTTTTTGTGCGTGTATGTATGTATGTATAGTATATAAGTGTGTGTGTGTGTGTGTGTATGTATGTATGTATGTATGTATGTATGTATGTATGTATGTATGTATGTATGTATGTATGTATGTATGTATGTATGTATGTATGTAGGTAGGTAGGCAGGTAGGTAGGTGGGTAGGTAGGAAGGTAGGTAAGTTGGTAACCATGTACGTATGTATGTATGTATGTACGTGTATGTGTGTGTGGGTGTGTTTGTGTGTGTGTCTGTGTGCATGTTTGTCTGTGTGCATGTATTTATGTTTGTGTGTAAAGAAGAAGTAACAGGACAGATTAGTTCATCAGTGATAATGGCACTGAAATTAAGATTGATGTTTAGCGTGTATCCTGTTGCGTATGTCTTCGTGTTTGTGTCTCTGTGTGTCTGTGCCTGTGTGCGTCTGTGTGTGTTTGTGTGTGTGTGTTCGTGTGTGTGTGTGTGTGTGTGTGTTTGTGTCTGCGTTATATATATATATATATATACATATATGTGTGTGTGTGTTTGTGTGTGTGTGTTGTGTATGTGTGGTGTGTAATGTGTTCATAGAGATTTGCTTTTTTCTTAGATTTTATACATTTTCGTCAATTGCAAGCAGCATCCACTACCACCACCATCATCATCGCCACCAACACGTCACCATCGTCGTCGTAGCAACACTATTTAAATTAATTAATTGATTCTTTGCTTCATTTATTTATCTATGGACTAATATGGAGAATAAACAAACATGTCACAGCCATTTTTAGATGCGTGTTTGTTGACCGCACAACAAGTAGGCACACGATTACATACAAACATACATACAAACATACAAATATACATACATACATACATACATACATACATACATACATACATACATACATACATACATACATACATACATTGATATCGATGGACGGACGGACGGACGGATGGATGGATGGATGGATGGATGGACATACGGAGGATAAATGGATGGATGGATAAATGAGTGAATTAAATGAATGAATAGATGATTAAACGAACGAATAAAAAAATGAATGAATTAACGATTGAAGGAATGAACTAATAGATACATTTTTAACTTAATGATTGACAGATAGAGATGAATGTTTATATATTTTAAATTTTGTATGAACAAACGAATCAACAATAATATGAACAAACGAACGAACGAACGAATAAACGAACGAACAAACGAATCAATGAATAATGAGATAAATGACAGATAACTTAGTAGAATTAATGAATAAAGATATAGATGAATAAAAATAAAAATATTTAAACTGTAAAATAATGAGGCCTTTTAAATCATCGGCAAATTTTAAAATTATGATTTCAGGCATACATATGATAATAGCGTTTCATCAATAGCTGCTCTGCAAATAATCATCAGCATTCGTTTGAGATCACGACGTTTACAACAGTGACAGATAAACTGTATTATTGTTGTTATTAAGAATTAGTCGTTGTAGAAGCAGCTGCAACAGCAGCTGTAGTAGTGACAGCAACAGCTATAGCAGTAGTAGTAAAAGTAGTAGTAGTTGTTGTTGTTGTAGTAGTAGTTGTTGTAGTAGTAGTGGTAGTTGTAGTAGTAGTAGTAGTAGTAGTAGTAGTAGTAGTAGTAGTAGTAGTAGTAGTAGTAATAGTAGTAGTGGTGGTGGTAGTAGTAGTAGTAGTAGTAGGAGACAGACATCATTTAAGATCCACTGCATGATCGGCTATATCGTCTCTCAATGGATATTTGCAGGCAAATTTTTTTCCTTCTTTTACACATTAGCATGAAAATGATGATGACGATGGTGACGATGGTGATGATGATGGTGATGATGGTGATGATGGTGATGATGACTACAACGATGACGGTGATGATGATAATAGTAGCCTGGGAAACAACTGGATATATAAATTCATTGGTGTTACGTTACATATACGCACTTATACCGGTGAAGGTGCACTTATATTAGCACGCACGCACTTAATACCAGTGCGTTACGTACACACGCATGAGGTATAGTACAATACAATACACACATTCACATGTTTGTAGTACTAACACAAACACACATAGAAGCTGTACACACAAATATGCACATGGACATACAAGTATGTACACACACACACAATCACATACATACACGCGCGTACATAAAACAAGATGATTGACGTCATGAAGTGCACGCGGGCCGGAAGTGCCTGACGATGACGTGGCATACGCATACGTACAAACAAACATGGCGTATATTACGTAGGCATAGATAATTGAACAAAATTATTGCTCTCAACAGCCCCTTTTATTTCTGAGTTCTTTTTTGTCTTTAGATTTTGTAACGTTAAAAAGATTTAAGTATGTATATATGTATGTATTTATGTATGTATGCATGTATTTATGTATGTGTGTGTGCATGTATGTATGTGTATTTATGTGTGTGTGTGTGTGTGTGTGTACGTATGTGTGTGTATGCCGGTTTAAGTTTTAAACATATTTAAGTGATTAGATTGATAATTCGGAAAAAGTACGGCCCCCATTATTTTAATCTCGACCTACGTATTGATTATTAACTGAATATTTAAATTGTCATCGTCGTCATCATCGTCGTCGTCATCATCACCATCAAAAATGATCCAAAACATTTTCATCGTCACCATCTGAGTCATCACAGCAATCAGAAAGTATTAATTTAAGATATAAGTATTCCCGATAGTTTTTCATTTGTCTCTAACAATATAACACCAACAACACCAACAACAACGACAACGACAACAACAGTAACAACAATTATAGCAATTACAGCAACACCACCTAAACATTAATAATACTAGCAACAACATCAACAAAACCAACAAAAACAACTAATGCAACAACAACACTAACAACAACAACAACAACAACAACAGCAGCAGCATAACAACAACAACAACGACGACATCGAAATTACAATTACAACAACAACATCATCATCACCATCATCAACAACAACAACAATAGCAAAATGAAATGACAATAATCGCCAAAAAGTAAATTTTGCGTTATTATGATTATTATTATTAATAATACTGCAATAGTAATATTTGCTTAAATCTCCATCATCATCTAATCAAAACGTCAATCAAACTATAAACTCTGCTTAAAATACACATACATACACACATATTCACACACATACACACACATATACACACACACATACACACACATACACACACACACACACACATACACACACTCAAACACACATACAGCTATATACCCTACATACACCTATATATACATGCACACACATACACAAACACAAATAATAATGACACCAAAACAGTTGCAATAATAAAAATGACTTTGACAACAACATAGTTACAAATTACATTTTGTATCTCAAAAATTGTTATGACTTCTATGATTGATAATAAATTTTGTTTAAAAAAATAAAAATAAAATTTCACTTGATTGATCATTGGGTTCAAACAAACACACATACATATATAAATTCATACATGCATACCTGCAATTATACAAACAAACAAACATACACACATACATACATATGTGGTGGTGCAGTCGGTATCAGCAGACACTGTTATTTTAGTCGAACTGACTGTACCGTATGAGGCTAATATAGCAGCAAGCCAAGCTATGAAAACAGCCAAGTATGAAGAGCTTGTAAGTGAGGTTAAACAACGTAAGGCTTCCGAGAACTCAACACTCCCAAATTCGGCTTAGCGTGTTACATGGCTCGTCGAAATAACTCAAATCGTGATATGTTTATTTGTGAACTGTTACACAGTTTTTCAATATAAAAGGAGGTGATTTCAAAGCGAGGCAAATTGTTTATTCAGCGAGAAACATCCAACTGATCTCTGGATGTGGCCCTGTTGCTCGAGAGTGTCAGGAAGTTAAAAGGGCCGAAACACTCCTTGACGGAAACTCTTCCTCTGAAGACTCTTGCTTAACGCTCGTTAAGTTTGAGTTTGTATATATACATGCATACATTCATACATACATACGTACATACATGCATACGTACGTACATACATACATACACGCACGCACACACACATATACGCGCACACACACACACAACATCATCGACTTGTTGTTATTGTAATGTTATCTATCAAAAAATCAAAATAACGTCAAACAATATAAGATAGAAAGATAAAAAAATAAATAATATATACATGTATGTATGTATGTATGTATGTATGTATGTATGTATGTATGTGTGTATGTATGTATGTATGTGTGTATGTATGTATGTGTGTATGTATGTATGTATGTGTGTATGTATGTATCTATGTATGTGTGTAAAATTTAAGTTATAAAATAAGTTTAACAAAATTATTATCTGTAAAACAATATTTCAGCAGAACGTCTCAGCAATTATTATTTAGATTAATAGTTATAATAATAATAATAATAATAATAATAATAATAATAATAATAACAACAACAACAACAACAACAATAACAACAACAGTAACAACAACAACAAATGCGGGTTGGCGTTCCATTATTGTTTCTGTTTGTTCGGTTCTAAAAATAACCTCGCCATCTTAATGGTGTGTATTGAATATCAAACAATGCTATCGAAATCACTATCAGAAACACTACTACAATCACTATCATCATCGTCATCGTCGTTGTCGTCATCGTCATCACGTCATAATCATCACCACAATAAGTAACATCTCGACACAGAACCGAAGATTAAAATTACGGTCACATCCATCCATTCATTTTTTCATTCATTTATTTATTTATTCATTTATTTGTTCGGTCAGTTTTTGTTTGATCGTTCGTTCCTTCATTCATTCATTTATTTACCAATTTATTCATTCCTCTTTGAGATCTTTGGTAACAAAAAGAATTAATGACTATAGCATAGAAACCCTATTCAGGCTATTTTTAAAGAAAATTTTATTAATTTAATTATCTATCTGCCTGTCTGTTCATTCGTTCGTTCGTTCGTTCATTCATTCATTCGTTCATTCACTCATTCGTTCGTTCGTTCATCATCATCATCATTACCATCGACAGCATAGTCATCATGACAGAAACCATTTTAAAAACCATCCTCATCATCACACACACACGTACACACACGCACAAACGCACACACATACACACGCACACATACACACGCACACATACACACTTAAGCACACAAACACACCCGCATACAAACACAACCGTGCTAAATATACCCCACCAACATGCATACAAATATATCTACCGCATTAATGTTTATATTGAAACTCAAATATTTACATACAATACGAAAATATACACACAGACGTATACAATTATACATAAATACACATACACAAACATTCACACACACACACACATACATACAAAAAAGGATTGCATATAATTAAAGATGAAAACAAGCCCACTATATTTCTGCTAGCATTGCATGCCCATGTATCCGTATCCGTATATCAAGTAAAATAATCAAACTTGTGAAAAATTCCAAAATTTAAAACAACAAAACACACACATACACGCACAAACATACAGACACCAGCGCACAGACACACACACAAACACATACAAACAAACACACACACACACACACAAACAATCTCACATCATCATTGGCGCGTGAAGCATTGAAATAGATCAACCCACAGCCTTTCAGAGGCATCTGATTGACAGCTCGATGACGTTTGATTGACGTCAGTCGGCGTGGCTCGCAAAACTAAATTCTTTTTTTCGCTTTACTTTTTGTTTTTTTGTTTTTGCTAAAGTTCTTTTGTTTTGTTTGTTGTTGTTTGTTGTTTTTTGTTTATTTTTTTGGTCTTTCTTCGTCAGTGGTTTTTTGTTTTGTTTAAGTTTTATTTTTGGTTGTTTGTGGTTTGTTGTTTATGTTTTTGGTATTTCTTCTTCAGTGGTTTTTTGTTTTGTTTAAGTTTTATTTTTGGTTGTTTGTTGTTTATGTTTTTGGTCTTTCTTCGACATTGGTTTTTTGTTTTGTTTAAGTTTTATTTTTGGTTGTTTGTTGTTTTTTGTTTATGTTTTTGGTCTTTCTTCGTCAGTTGTTTTTTTGTTTTGTTTAAGTTTTACTTCTGGTTGTCTGTTATTACACTGCTGTAAGTTAATGTTTATGATTCTTTTCCAGTTTCTATCATTTTCTGTATCGCCGTGATTGTGAAAAAGTTTAGATACCCTCTGAGAGCGTGTTTGCTTGATTGGCTGGTGATTTCTAATTTTTAAATAAATGACTCCCTCTTAGTTTAACTTAGTTACTCCCGTNTTAAAAACTTCAAAAATGCTATAGTAACATTTTATCATTCATTGTGTTATATTTTGTTATTCGTTTTAATATTATTTATACATTCTTTATTATTTTTTTTTGGACTGCAACAAAGCAACGATACATTTTTAAACCATATTTAAATAATTATTAATAATAGAACAATATATTTATAATATATATGCCTGTGGCTTATATGCGGAAGATTCTTCATATTTATCACCATAATATATATATATATATAATATATATACAATACATATTATATATATATATATGTATATATATATATCTCTATTAATATATGGTGATATATAATACGTATTCATGTATGTATGTATGTATTTATGTATTTATGTATGTATGTATGTATGAATGTATGAATGTATGTATGTATGTATGTATGTATGTCTGTATGTACATATATAAACATTGATATGGAAACAGATATTTTTGAAAAAAATTTCGCTCGCATTTATGGACTTTGTATAAATATTGATTAAATATTTCAATCACTTTATAATTATAATTTAGTATATTTGTTATATATATATATATTCATATAATTTTCATATATATATGAATGTATATATATATATATATATATGTATGTTTGTATGTATTATTGTATAGGTTTATAAGCATTTATATAAAGTGTCGCTGGTCATATATATATAACACTTATTGTAGTTAATGTTAGAATAAAATATAATGTCATCATTGGTGTTATTAAATAATAATAAAGCTATTAAATAATAATAATAATTATTATTAAAATAATAATAATAATAATTATAACATTAATTATCATTGTTGTTGATTTATTTGGCTGTTGAGCGAGCGTTAAGTGAAAAGTGAACCTCTGATGATGAATATTGATTGTATGGAAATTAAAATTATTAAGTCATAATAAAACTATACAGAATTGCTAGTAAATTTATTATGATTTTATAATTATAGAATAATATGTATATAACCAGTGAATAGTGTTCTAATTATTATTATCATTATTGTTTAATAACAATATTAACGCAAATAGTACGATTAAAAAATATTTTTCAAAATATTTTCATCAGATGATGATCTGACCGGTTGATTGATCGATTGATTGCTTGATTGGTTGATTGATCATTCATTTGGTTGATTTAATAATTAGTTAGCTGATTGATTAATCGATTGATTGATTGCAAATTATCAATTGCTTATTTGCCAAGGCGTAAATATTTATCAGAAGGTTAGCTAGCTATTCTTCTCCATTACATTTTTTGGATGAAATTTCATGATTATTATGTATAATGTTGTTGTTGTTTTTGTTGTTGTTGTTGTTGTTGTAGTTGTTTTAATGATGACGATGACTGTTACGACGGTGATAATGTTTCAACATCATCATCTTCTTCACCCTCGTTTTCGTCATCACCATCATCATCTTCTTCTTCGTCTTCTTCATCTTCGTCGTCGTCATCATCACCAGCCACAGCAGCCACAGTAGCCACAGCAGCCGCATTCTTGTCTTCATGTATTTAAAAAGCGTTTGGGCCATCATCGCTCCCATCATCACCATCGCGAAATATTAAATCAATCAAAATTAACACTGAATTACATCGCATACGGGTTGAGGTCTATGTATGTATGTATGTATGTCTGTGTGTGCGTGTTTATGTGTGCGTGTGTGTGTTTGTGTGTATAAATGTGTGTATATGTGTGTGTGTATGTAGGTGTGTATGTTTAATGGTAAAACTGGTAAAAGTGTTGCTCTGCTTCGGTAATTTGAACCTAAGGTAATTGAAATATAACATGAGTAGGTGTTGTTGCTGTTGTTGTCGTTGTTGTTGTTGTTGATGTTGTTGATGATGTTGTTGTTGTTAGTGATAATAATGTTGTTGTTGTTGACGTTGATGCTGTTGTTGGTATTGTTGTTGACGTCACTGATGTTCATTCATAGCAGATGATGATGATGATGATGATGATAACAAAGAGATGAAAGAATTTTCGATGATGACGATGATGATGAGGAGGAGGAGGAGGAGGAAAACGAAGACGATGAAGACGTTGGTTGTCACTTGTGTTATTGATGCTATCATTGATCAGGCTGATAGCAGCATTTGGTGACATTTATCTATTTGATAATGATCGAAGATGATGACAGCGAGGATGTGACGACGACGATGATGTTGATGATGATGATGAAGATGAAGACGACGACGATGATGTGATGACGACGATGATGATGTTGATGATGATGATGAAGATGAAGACGACGACGATGATGTGATGACGACGATGATGATGTTGATGATGATGATGAAGATGAAGACGACGACGATGATGTGATGACGACGATGATGATGTTGATGATGATGATGAAGATGAAGACGACGACGATGGTGTGATGATGTTGATAATGGGTTGATGAGACATAGTGGTTGGGTAGTGGTTTTTTATTGATGTTACTATGTTATTAAAGATGATGTTATCATCATTAATGTTGTTGTTGTTGTTGATGTTGTTGTTGTTGTTATTGTTGTTGCTGTTGTTGTAATAATATTCATATTATTGTTGCATTAAGGTTATTAATGTCTGACAGTGTTGTAAAGGGATATTGTTGTTTTAATCACACTATATGGATGTACGTACCTGGCTAACTTTCACTTTAATATTGTTTCGTTTTGTTTAAAAATTCTATGGCTTATGGTTTTTTGAGTTTTTTTTATTGAAAAGTTTGTGTTGTTTTTTTTATTCATCCGTTCATTCGTTCGTTCGTTTGTTTGTTCGTTTGTTTGTTCGTTCGTTTGTTTGTTTGTTCGTTTGTTTGTCTGTTTGTGTGTTCATCTGTTCATTCATTACCCGCGTATTCGTCCGTTTATCTATTCCTTCATTTATTCATTTGTTCGATTGTTCATTCATTTATCTATTCATTCATTCGTTCATCCATTCATGTATTCATAAATCATTCCATTCATTCATTTCTTCATCTATCCCCATTCACTCATTCATTCACTCATTCATTCATTCATTCATTCATTCATTCATTCATTCATTCATTCACCCATTCATTCATCGATACTTCTACCAAGAACATCATCTCATATAATTAATTTATATAGCAGTAGTATCAGCAACAACATCAGCTCTAGTAGTAGTGGTAGCTGTAGTAGTAGTAGTAGTAGTATTAGTAGTAGTAGTAGTAGCAGTAGTAGCAGTAGTTGTAGTAGTAGTAGCAGCGACAATAGCGTCCTCATCGTCGTCGTCATCGTCGTCATTCAGAAACACAGTTACATATGATTATAAGTTTCATACGCTGTTAATCTCATTATTTTTCTTTGAATCGCTTTTGTCATGCTGCTACAACAACTTAAACTGCGTACGTTCATTCATTCATTTAGTGTATTCATTCATTCATTCATTCATTCATACTATCATTCACTGGATTATTTATTCATCCAGTTGTTTATTCATTTGTTCGTTCAGTTGTTTGCCTGTTTGTCTGTCTGTTCCAAAGATATGAATGTGTGAAATATCTTTTGCAGGATAATGTTATTTTTCAAAATTTAATAAAAAAAATATTAAACGCTAGCAAATTGAAAGATCATAAATAACTCAATAGTTTTATAGATCGATAAGTAATCTATACTTATTTTATTTATTCATTGTTTTAGTATGAAAAAATATGAAGATAAATAATCCATTTCTTATTGCCTGTCTGAACTTCTTTTTTTTCAGAAACATGCCCAAAATAGCACGAACATTTGAACAACAACAACAAAAATAACAAAAATAATAATAATAACAACAACATCAACAACAACAACATTGTCAAAATGAACACCGATATATACACAAGCAACCACAACAGCAGCAGCAGCAACAACAACAGCAGCAACAACACGTTAGCCACAACTGCCAACAGCGATTCGGACGCCTCAATGTCGCCACCCATCGACTACCAACCCCTCCACCACCACCCACACCCACATCCGCACCCCCACGATTCCACCATGTTTCACCACATGATGACGTCTTCGTCGTCGTCACATCCTCAACACCACAACCACCACCACCACCACCAGCAGCAGCAGCAGCATACTCATCCTCCCCATCATCTGGGCTATCAACTATCAGACCTCAACGGATCTTCCGGCTGTGTGATCGGAACTGGAAGTGGGACGAGTATGTTGACGTCACAAACAGCGATGACGTCATCCATGATGAATGGAGTGGCCGACTCGTTGAAGATCGACAAGGACTGTATATACAGGTGGAAATTAAACTGTTGATTTAAACGCAAACACACGCACAACCAACCCACACGCACGCACGCACAAACGACACACACACACATATTCACTCACACACAAAAACACACACACACAACACACAGCCATCCTTTGTTTCCACTACTTGCTCTTATCTTCGAGAAATGTGAACTGGCAACATGCACACCTCGAGATTCTGGAATGAGTTCCAGCGATGTTTGCTCGTCCGACTCCTTTAATGACGATATCAGGGTATTCGCTAATCAGGTGAGTGAGGCTATCTTAATCATTTCTTAATCTTCTTGTCATCTGTTAATCATCTGTTAATCATCTCTTAATCAATTCATAATCGTCGTCTCTTAAATCTTTAATAGGGTACTTCGTCACAAGTACATAGCTATCAATTTTTGACCCCCAGGCCAAATTATATAGTTTATTTCGTTAATAATTTGTTAATCCTATTGTAATCTTAACTTTACAATTTAGTCAATTTCTAATTATTCAATCATTTCTTATCCACACTCTAATCTCATCTTAATTTCTTAATTTCTCAATTTCTCAATTTCTCAATCGATCAATCAAATCTTAATCCACTTTTTCTCCCATTGTAATTATTCATGGTTTGATTATTAAAATGCATGGCTCTGGTGCAGTGGAAACCAGCTTCAAATGCAAGAAGATTCCACCCTATCACGTGCAATGTGCGTGTGATGCGTTGATACACGCGTATTCACCTGTGCTTTGTGTGTATGTGTGTGTTTGTATATGTGTGTATGTGTGCGTGGTGCGTTAAATAAATTATTAATTCACTCATTCATTCATTCATTCATTCATAATTTCTTTCGTTAATTCATTTTTTCAGACCAAATTGGAGAAGCCATTTTTTTCAGCCAATCACGAACTCGATAGTCTGGTAAGTTATTATAATTATTTTCATTGCTATTATTATTATTATTATTATTATTATTAACAACAATAATAATAATAATCTCGGTGCACACTGCTGCTCAACTATTATTTCGTCATTGTTTCACTCAATCAA
>NW_008704544.1:837682-839154 GCF_000326865.2 Helobdella robusta
GGTTACTCAGATAACAACAACAACAACATCGATAACATCAACAACAACAACAACAGCAGCAACAACAACGACGACGACATAAACAACAACAACAATTACAATCGCAACCATAGCAACAATCACAGCAATGACAATGACGTCAGCAAGCCAACCGGAAACTCGTCACCGAAAAGTCAACGCCATCGACATCATCATCATCATCATCACTCCAATAACAACAATAATAATAACAATAATAATAATAAGAATAATAATAATAATAATAATAATGACCCTACTAGCGAAACTGGTTAGTTTTGTTGTTATTTCTATTATTTTACATACCATACTTTATAGAAGTCGTAGTAGTAGTAGTAGTAGTAGTAGTAGTAGTAGTAGTAGTAGTAGTAGTAGTAGTAGTAGTAGTAGTAGTAGTAGTAGTAGTAGTAGTAGTAGTAGTAGTAGTAGTAGTAGTTGTATAGGTAGTAGTGGTAGTTGCAATTGTGGTGGTTGGGTTGTTGTAGTAGTAGTAGCGTTCATTATCATCATAAGCAATAAAATCATCATTTTCGTCGTCATCGCCAGATCATCATTATCATCATCGTCATCAGATCATCATCATCGAAGACATCAACATCAACATCACATCAACATCATCATATCGTCATCATCATCATCATCATCAACAATAGTAGTAGTAGTAGTAGTAGTGGTAGTAGTAGTAGTAGTAGTAGTAGTAGTAGTAGTAGTAGTAGTAGTATCATCAACAACAACATCATCGTCATCGTCGTCGTCATCCGAAATAACGAAGTTAATAAAATAATTAAGGGTCCTATAATTAATATTGTTTACTAATGACTGCATGGGCGAATTCTTTTATTTTCTTGAAATATAAGCACGCTAACAATATGCAAATAATACGATGACGATGATGACGACGACGATGCTGATGACGATGATAATGATGATTATGATGGCGATGATAATGATGATTATGATGGCGATGACGATGATGATTATGATGGCGATGATAATGATGATTATGATGGCGATGACGATGATGATTATGATGGCGATGATAATGATGATTATGATGGCGATGATAATGATGATTATGATGGCGATGATAATGATGATTATGATGGCGATGATAATGATGATTATGATGGCGATGATAATGATGATTATGATGGCGATGATAATGATGATTATGATGACGATGATAATGATGATTATGATGGCGATGATAATGATGATTATGATGGCGATGACGATGATGATTATGATGGCGATGATAATGATGATTATGATGGCGATGATAATGATGATTATGATGGCGATGATAATGATGATTATGATGGCGATGATAATGATGATTATGATGGCGATGATAATGATGATTATGATGGCGATGATAATGATGATTATGATGGCGATGACGATGATGAATGATGATGATGAAGATGAATGATGATAACGACAATGATTAAACC
>NW_008704544.1:839553-842616 GCF_000326865.2 Helobdella robusta
ATGATTGAAATTTTGAATGAGCAGAGAAAAACACACTCACACGCACAAACAAACATTCAAACACATACAAAACATACATACACACACACATACATACACATACAATCAAAATACACAAAAATACATAACAATGCTAACATCAACAACAACAACAGAGTAACAACATCATCCTCAACACCATCCTCAGCATCATCCTCAACAACAACAACAACAACACAACAACAACAACACAGTAACAACATCAACAACAACAACAACGCAACAACAACACAGTAACATCATCATCAACAACAACAACACAACAACAACAACAATTTTTGCAAGCAAGCAAACAGACGGAAACAATAAAACATCCACAAACACACATATAAAGCATTTCACGCGTCAGCAGGCATATTTGTTTGCCTACGTCCGCATCTTTGTCACACGCACAAACGCATACATACACGCACACATACATACACACATACCCACACATACATGTGCGCGCACACACACGTATGTATACATACAAAACAATGACAATAACGTAATTAACTAACAATAACAATCACAACAAATACAATACAACACATACACATACATGTGTTGTTGTTGTTGTTGTTTAACAAATACAATTACATACATACATTCATACGCACATACATACGTACATACGTACATACATATGTACAAACATATACAAACATATATATTCATATATATACATTCATATATACATACGCAAATAAAATCTTTATACCTATGACCTGAGCAGACAAAACATGTACGGAAAATTTGTATGTACGTGCAATGTATGTATATGTGTATGTGTTTCTATATGCGTATGTGTGTGTATGTATGTATGTGTTTATTTGTATGTGTGTGTAACTAACACGCTCATGCTATCAGCTAACATGTTTATTGAGTGTTTAATTGTTTAAATGGAGATTATTGTTATTATTTGTGTATGCGTATATGTGAGCATGGCTGCCGTATTATTTCCTCTTCTTTTTCTTCTTCCTCTTCTTTTTCTTCTTCTTCTTCTTTTTCTTCTTCTTTTCTTCTTCTTCTTCTTCTTCTTCTTCTTTTTCTTCTTCTTTTCTTTTTCTTCTTCTTCTTCTTCTTCTTTTTCTTCTTCTTTTCTTCTTCTTCTTCTTTTTCTTCTTCTTTTCTTTTTCTTCTTCTTCTTCTTTTTCTTCTTCTTCTTCTTCTTTTTCTTCTTCTTTTCTTCTTTTTCTTCTTCTTCTTCTTTTTCTTCTTCTTTTTCTTCTTCTTTTCTTCTTCTTCTTCTTTTTCTTCTTCTTCTTCTTCTCCTTCTTCTTCTTCTTCTTCTTCTTCTCATTATTATTATTATTATCATTATCATTATTATTATTATCATTATTTTAATAGTAATAATAATAATTATTATTATTATTACTATTATTATAATTATTATTAATCAATATTTGAACACACAAGCAGGCGAGTTGGGAAACGATATTTTTAAAAAATAATCAATCAGAAAAAAAGAAAGAGATAGATCGAGAGGAGGGAAGGAGAAAAAATATAGTGAAAGAAAGAGGAAAACAGAAAGAGAGAGTGAGAGAAAGAGTGAGAGACAAGAGAGAGAGAGAGAGAGAGAGAGAGAGAGAGAGAGAGAGAGAGAGAGGAAGAGAAAAGAGAGAGAAAGCAGAAAAGACAACGGATAAAAAGTCTAGAAAATGATGAGTGAGATAGTGATGTAGAAAGAGAGCGTGGTCAAATAAAATAATCTAAGGCTAATCCGTGGATTAGACAAAATATTCCTACAGGTCTGTGTTGCGCAATTTGTTTCTGTATGTCTGTATGTTTGTATGTATGTCTGAATGTTTGTATATTTGTATGTATGTCTGAATTTTTGTATATTTGTATGTATGTATGTCTGAATGTTTGTATGTTCGTATGTTGTACGTAAGTATATATGTTTGTATGTATGTTTATATTTTTGTATGTATATCTGAATGTTTGTATATTCGTATGTTGTACGTATGTCTATAAGTTTGTATGTTTGTATTTTGTATGCATGTCTGCATGTTTGTGTGTATGTATGTGTATGATTTCATGCTCTATTAAGTTTGGGGCAATCTATTAATATCAGTTTAAAAAGTTGTTTGCATATAGAGGAAACCAATCAATGATCACATCAAAGAAAACTTGATTATACAAAATATTTGCTTTGATACGTACATTTTCACACACTTAAAAACACATACATACAATTACACACAATCACACACACACACACTAACACACAATCGTACAACAACAAAAACACACATACAACACGCACTGTTGATCAAAGTTCGCTTTTAAACGGAAGTAATGAGTTGACGTCTGTCGATGGCCGCCATTAAATTCCGCCATTTTCAGTCACGTGACGCTCATTTTCTATGTTTTGTTTGTTTTGTGTTTGTTTTTTTTCTCATTTTTTTATATTTTTTTGGAAAACAATTATAAAACCTTATAAAAACTTTTAAAATCACAATCACATATGGCAAAAAAATGGTGTATACATACAATAAAAAAACAAAAATACCAAAAATCTGCATGCAGAACCATGCAAAAGCAGATAAATATGTATGTATGTGTGTGTGTGTGAGTGTGTCTGTGTATGTATGTATGTAAATATGTATGTGTGTGTGTATGTTTGTATGTATGCATTTTTGTCTGTATGCGCGCACGTGAAGAAGCAAAGAATGGACCCCCACATGAGAGTTATCACGGAGTCATCTTAATGGAGGAAAGATTTTTCGGTTGTGGGACTTGATGTTATGTGTGCCATTTGTTTGTTTGTTTGTTCGTTCGTTCGTTCGTTCGCTCGTTTGTTCGTTCGTATATTCACTCGTTTGTTTTTTTGTTTGTTCGTTCGTTTGTTTGTTTTTATGTATGTATAATGGTATTTGTATGTATGTTTGTTTGTACCTGCATACATACATACATACACACATAGACAGATCTATCTTATACATACGCACACAAACAAACAAACATCTTTTATACATCCATTCACACATACACACACATACATGCACACGCGCATACCATACAAGAACATACAAC
>NW_008704544.1:843189-847807 GCF_000326865.2 Helobdella robusta
TCCGTTCAGATACATTGAAATTGATAGTTTCATTATTATTATTATTATTTTATTATTATTATTATTATTATTATTATTATTATTATTGCTATTATTATTATTATTATCATCATCATAATTAATGTCGTTGTTTATATTGCTGTTGTTGTTGTCATCGTCATCATTATAGGCTGCTATCACAATAATAATAATTAAATAATAATAATAATAATAATAATAATAATAATAATAATAATAATAATAATAATAATAATAATAATAATAATGATAATGATAATAATAATAACCATCATAATCATCGTCGTCGTCGTCATAATTATCGTCATCATCGTCGTCATCTCAAGGAACATTTCATAATACCTCACAACTGTTAGCACTAATCTTGCCCCAGGCACGCTTCACTGATGATGACGATGACGATGAGGATGAGATGACGACGATGAGGATGACGATGATGATGATGATGATAATGATGATGACAATGACGATGTTTGATAATGATGAGGACGATATTCGGGAGAGATTAAGTCCAACAATTAATGGATTTGTTAAAATTAAATGTGACGTCACTGTATGATGATGATGACGTCAGAGCGGTGTGGTGAGTCGTTAATAGGACCCATTCATTTGACAATGACGACGACGATGATGATGATGATCATCATCATCATCAACATCATCATCATCAACATCATCATCATCAACAACAACAGCATCCTCATCAATATCATCATAGTCAACATTATCAATATCATCATCAACATCAACATCATCATCAATATCACCATCATTATCAACAACAACAAACTACAACAACATCATCATCGTCGTCGTTGTCAACATCATCATCGTCATCATTAATGACAACAATTTCTTATATAATGAGACGACAGACATAAGGCGAGCTTGGATTAATACGATGTATAAGGAGATATACTAGGATATTAGGAAGTCATTTTATGTTTGTTTGTATGTTTGTTTGTATGTATGTATGTGTATATCTGTTTGTATGTATGTTTGTTTGTATGTATGTATGTGTATATTTGTTTGTATGTATGTTTGTTTGTATGTATGTATGTGTATATTTGTTTGTATGTATGTATGTGTATATTTGTTTGTATGTATGTTTGTTTGTATGTATGTATGTGTATATTTGTTTGTATGTATGTATGTGTATATTTGTTTGTATGTATGTTTGTATGTATGTGTATATCTGTTTGTATGTATGTTTGTTTGTATGTATGTTTGTTTGTATGTATGTATATATCTGTTTGTATGTATGTTTGTCTGTTTGTATATATAAACTTTCTACTCTCTCGCTCTCTCTTTCTCTCTTTCTCTCTCTCTCTCTCTCTCTCTCTCTCTCTCTCTCTCTCTCTCTCTCTCTCTCTTTCTCCAATTATCAAAATAGTGATACAATCAATTTTCAATTGTAAATACTGTAAATTTCAATTCATGTCGGGTTTTCAAGATATAATAATATACATGCATAATATATTTAAGTAAAAAATACAACAAAGACAACAACAACAATAATAATAACAGTAACAATAATAATAATAACAATAATAATAACAACAATAATAATAATAATAATAATAAAATGGTCGTCGTAGTATAACTTCTTTTAATTACTCCGATTTAAATGCCGGAATGTCTCATTGTTTAAATCTACGTTTGTTAGTGTGAGTGTGTTTGCTTGTGTGTGTGTTTGTGTGTGTGGTGTAGCCGAGCTCGCACACACGCCGTTACACACACACAAACACATTCATGTAAACAAACTAACACACACACACATACAAACAAACAAACATACCAGTGTATAATAAATTTATGTTTCTAAATGTCAACTTGCTTACGGTTAATAGGTTACTTAGCTTGCATTAGCATCTATTGTAGTAATAATATTATTAACAATAATTATTATTACTATTAATTATTTTTATTATTGAATTCTTCACTGACATATCAGATGTGTAATTTATGCTAGGAGATGCCTCTGGCAACGCCTCTGACATTATTATAACCAATCGCATTCCTTGATTAATTATATTTAATTATTATTATAATTTCATCATCATAATCGTTAATAATAATAACGATGTAGTCATTATTATTTCTATTATCAACGCTCTAACTACATAACAACAACAACAAAACAAAGAACAAGAAGGACAACTGCAGCAAAGAATAAAAAGAATGGAACGCTTAAAATAAAATGGAAACGTAGGCAACATTAAATCAGTCAATTTCATCGTCATCCTTGTTACTATTATTATTATTCTATTATTAATATTTTATTATTATCAATAAAATTATTATTATTGTCATTTTTAATTCAAGGAAATTTAATACATAAACACAGCACAACCACACATAAGATGACATACACACATATACACAACATATCATGACATACACACATATACATATCACACACATACACACACTTTGTCACACAAAAACACACACGCTCACACAGACGCTCACACACACACACACACACACACGCTCACACACGATGACATAAAAAGCGCCACACACATGTGTAAAAAGGTCAGTCATGATATTTAAACAAATCGCTGTTGTAGCACATTAATGTATCTACTGAGTATCATTCTTTGTATTCAGGTATTCTTGCTTGAATCTTTGTATCATTCTTTGTATTATTGCATGTTTGTATTGTTTTCTGCTCGTATCAAACAATCCTTTGTAATGTTGTATTGGTGTATTTTCGTAATGTAGCATGATGTTGTTTAAAACATAGGTAGGGTAGTTACGTCTCTTTACATCTTTGTATCTTGGTATCATTGTATCTTGGTATTTTTGTATCTTTGTATCTTGGTACCTTTGTATCTTGGTATCTTTGTATCTTTGTATCATTTTATCTTGGCATCTTTGTATCTTGGTATTTTTGTATCGTTGTATCTTGGTATTTTTGTATCTTTGTATCGTGGTATCCATGTATCAGTTTATTAAACTTTTATTGTGTCGAATTATAATTGATTTTATTTATTACTGTCACTGCCGGTCTATTTGTTTATTTTCATTTCATTTTAGTATAGCTCCTACCGAAAAACACGTGTGTGCTATCAATCACGGAAGAATTATTTGTAATGTGGGCTCTATGTGCGTGCACATAAATAGATACTCACGAAGAGAGAGAAATTGAGAAAGAGAGAGAAAGATGGAAAAAAAGAGAGAGAGAGAAAGAGAAAGGGAGGGACAGAAAAAAGAGAGAGATACTTAGTTCTAAGTTTAAAATATGTAAGAATAATAACGAATGAGTTGACTGCAAAATCATACTGAAACATATACACACACATACAACCCACACGCATACAAACATATACACACATACAAACACATGCACATACAAACACACACATACAAAGGCACACATACACACACATACAAAAACACGCAAGCACAAATATATACATACAAACACACACACATACAAAACATACACACACACCACACACACGCACGCATACATACAATTCAACAGTGCGTGACAGTACGCAGTGAATCACATACAACACTCTCTTGGATGGGTGTCATAAAAACAACAACAACAACATATCAAACACATTAAAAATAATTTATATAAGTCTGATTAAATAGAATTTAAATTTTACGAAACTATATGTGTATTAGTGTGTGTGTGCGTGCGTGTGTGTGTGTGCGTGTGGGTGTGTTTAATGTGTCTGTGTTAATTTCGTTACAATGTTTTCAACGCTCTCAGTTAAGAACGCATTAGCGAAAGAGCAGGAGAGTGAGTGAATGAATGAATTGAACGAATGAATGAATGAACGAACGAACGAACGAATGAACGAACTAATGAACTAATGAATGAAAAAATAGATGAATGCACACATGTATACACAAAAGAATGAATGGAAAAGCAAATGAAAGAATGAATGAAGGTATAAAAGAGCGGTGAAAAAAAATTTTTTTCAATGAAAGAATTACCATGTTGTTCAACAACAGCTGAAAGTAAACAAACAACATAAACAACTTAACGTATTTATGTTTATACATAATTTAACTTTTATGTATGTATGTGTGTATGCGTATGATGTATTCATTTGCCTTAGTAATATTGTTTCATCATCATCACCGCCATCATCATCATCATCATCATCATCATTAAAATCATTATCAACAACAACAACATTCCGAAAACGACCGACAACTGTTTGGCATATTTCAAAATAAAATCCACAACAACAACAGCAACAACAACTACTACAACAACACAAGCAAATATATAACGACGAAATGATAATGTCATAGCAAAATATGTTATAATTAACATTAACGATGTTGGCTGCTTTTTAACACAGACACATTAAACACACTCACACGCACACACACACACACTTTTATCAGTTTATCATTTCATCATCATCGTCGTCGTCCTCTTGGTTAAACGTTCACTTCATCAGCTTCGTCATCCTCATCTATAGCATCATCATCAGCAGTAGCAGCTACTACTACTACTACTACTACTACTACTACTACTACTACTACTACTACTACTACTACTACTACTACTACTACTACTACAACTACTACTACTATTACTACTACTCCAACTACAACTAACTACTAT
>NW_008704544.1:851368-852471 GCF_000326865.2 Helobdella robusta
CAACAACAACAACAAACTTCCAAAGTACATGACAAAAAACAACACAAAAACATCAACAACAACAACAGCAACAACAACAACAACAACACAACACTTACTTATCGATTCGGATGTTTTTTTAACAACGAAAAAGGCAAAACCGATTGGTAAAGCACTCGATATTCGAGTACCGACGACACTACGAAACTGACACATCATACTACTACTACTTCTACTACTACTACTATTACCACTGCTACTACTACTACTACTACTACTACTACTACTACTACTACTACTACTACTACTCAATAACAATTGATACTGCTACTACTACTATTACAACAGTTATTAAGGTAATGGCAATGATTTCATTCAAATTTCCAAACACTTTCGCTGACGCGCTAATGATAACAATTAAAAAATAACAATAAAGACAATTAAAACAACAACAACAACAACAACAACAGCAACAACAACAACATCAACAACAACATCAACAACAACATCAACATCAACAGCAACAACAACAGCTACAACAACAACAACAGCAACAACAACAACAACAGCAACAATAATACAAATAATTATACAGACAAAAAAACAATGAAAAACAAATCGCATTTTTGACGTCAATTAACTTTACCTCCACCATAATTACCGAAAAAATTTTTTTCTTTTAAAAATAAAATAATCATAATTACCTGTTCCAAAAGATTGTATGTATTTTTGTATGTGTATTTGTTTTTTTGTACGTACGTATGTAATAGATTGAATGTATTTTTTATGTGTATGTGTATTTGTATTTGTGTACGTACGTATGTAATAGATAGTATGTATTTTTGTATGTGTGTTTGTTTGTCTGTTTGTTTGAGGTATATTTACACATGAGTGTAAAACCTACTCTGGCTTATTAAATATCGTGTAAATGTCATCATACACGTTTGCATACTTACACACACACATATATATACATATAAACAAACATACAAACACGCATACATACACACAAACAAACATACAAACACACACACTCACATACACACCTAGGTACGGGCTGTATTTAACTTTGACTGCATTGTTTTTGTTGAAGTTTAAATCGCTCTTAATTGGGATGACTTAAA
>NW_008704544.1:856154-859927 GCF_000326865.2 Helobdella robusta
TACTACTACTACTACTACTACTACTACTACTACTACTACTACTACTACTACTACTACTATAATAAAATAAATAATTCTGATCCTAAATGTTAACAAGAAACTCAAAAGTAGGAAATCAAAATAGCCATAACAATAATAACAATAATAATAATAATAATAATAACAATAAAAATTTACTGACAATAGCGATGATAACAATTGCGTCATTGCCATTCATTTTTAGTTTCGGGGTTGAAATATCGTCATGTGTGTCGAGAGTTAGAAAGCATTTTGCGAGGGTGTTGTCATTACTTAACAATCTTCGTCGTTGTCGTCATCACCATCTTTGCTTTTATCATCATCATCACCATCATCATCACCATCATCATCACCACCATCATCATCACCATCATCATCACCACCACCATCATCACCACCATCATCATCATCATCACCATCATCATCACCATCATCATTACCATCATCCCAAACGTTATTATCATCGTAATTAACACTAAAATTGTTATCATCATCATCATCCTTATCCACATCATCATCATCATCATTATCATCATCATGTTGATCATCATCGTCGTCGTCGTGATCATCATCACCATCATCATCATCATCAGCATCCCTATCCATCTGAAGAACAAAAGAAAGAGTTAGCTGAGCAGACAGGCTTAACGCTCTCCCAAGTTAACAACTGGTTAGTTGCATGATGTATGTTTGTGTGCTTGTATCTTTATGTATGTTTGTTTGTGTGTGTGTGTGTTTGTATGTGTGTGAGTTTGTATGTATGTGTGTGGTGCGTGTGTGTGTGTTTATTTCAGTTGATGGTTTTTATAATATCCATAAAAATTTAAATTTTTACATGAATACGTGGGTACAAACATACACACACACAAACACAGAAACACACACAGACAATCACACACACACAGAGACAAACAATCACACACACAAACATACACACACACAGCGTGCATTGCGCGTGCGCATTTGGCCGGCTCGACCTTTGAACTGTGGATAATTGCAACCCATCAGCAAAAAATGATGGATGGATAACGCGTGCGATGTATATATGTATGCGGATGGATGGTTGGATGAATTAATGAATGAATGAATGAATAAATGAACGAACGAACGAACGTACGAACGAACGAATGAATGAACGAACGAACGAACGAACGAATGAATGAATGCAAAACAACAACAACAACAACATCTCACGCTTGACATCATATCAACTTTTTATCAATGAAACTGTTAAGGTACTGTTTCACATTACAGGCAGTTTATTGTTTATTATTATTATTGTCAAATAATAGTAAAAATAATAAAAATAATAATAATAATAACAATAACAATAACAATAATAATAATAATATTACTGTTATTGTTATCCTTATCGTTTTTGTTATCTTGTATGTGTGGTTGCCGTGTCGCGAGCAAAGCAAGTTTCATTCACTCTGAGAAGACAGAAGTTACATTAAGTCTGTTTGAAAAAATAAAAAGAAATTTTATGGTATTTTGTTTTACCGGGTATGTCTTTGTGGTATTTTGTTTTACCTGGTATTTCTTTGTGGTATTTTGTTTTACCTGGTATTTCTTTGTGGTATTTTGTTATACCAGGTATGTCTTTGTGGTATTTTGTTTTACCTGGTATGTCAGATAAGTTTGGTAGATTATCTGATAGAGATACTCATCCTCTTTTTTAACGATATGGCTTACTAAATGTATGTTAATTAGAGTGAAAATTAGACAAGATTTATGAGAGAGATAGAGAAGAAGAAAGAGAGAGCTGATGAAAACTATAAAAAAAAAGAAAAAAAAGAAAAAAAAAGAGAGCAAGAGAGAGAGAGAGAGAGAATTAGAAAGATCGTTAATAACAGCATTGCATTTACAATGGCACTTATGACGGCCAGCTGATTCAACGTTCATTCGTTCATTCTCCTTCTTCCATTCCTTTTTATAAATGATTACCGTTTCTTAATTGTTCTATGTTTCTGTGTGTGCGTGTGTGTGTGCGTTTTTTGTTTGTGTGAATGTACGTGTGTGTGTGTGTCTGTCTGCTTGTCTTAATAAGTGTCTGTATGTGTTCTGATTGTTCTTTATTCATATCCTTGTATCTTATTGAATTCGTTCGCCTCTCTACCATGCATTTCTCTCTTTTACTGTATCTTTTTCTTACTATCTTTCCTTTTCTCTCTCTCTCTCTATCTTTCTTTCTTTTTCTCTCTCTCTCTCCCTCTCTTTCTCTCCTTCATTCTAACTATAGTATAATTGCGCGCGTGTTTGTGTGCTCATGTAAGTATAGACTAAATGTTAATTAAATGTCTTCAAAACCGTGCATATAATTGTACATTTCTAGTACTAGTAGGAACATTAATAATATGACGTGCACAAGGAAAATGGAAGAGAGAGAGAGAGAGAAAGAGAGAGAGAGAAAGAGAAAGAAAGAAAGAAAGAGAGGGAAATAGAGAGAGGGTAAAAAGAAGAAAGAGTAAAAAAGAAATGAGCATCAAAGAAAGATTTAATTAACTCAACTCAAATTCATCCAGCATCAATGATTGTAACTTAACAACAAACAAAACGATTTATACATATACATACATACATACAAATACATACATATATACATATACAATGTGTGCAAACATATATATGTATATGAATTGTATGTATTATGTATACAAACCTGTATCTTTTTGTATTTGCGTATAACGGATATTAATCACGAACAAGGAAAATTAAAAGAATAAACACACGCACACATACAATACAATACAATACAATACAATACAATACAATAAGATACAATACAATGCAATACAGTACAATACAATACTATCCAATACAATACAAACAATACAAATTAACATACATACGTACATACTTTTTTCCAGCCACTATTTTACAGCCAGTAAAGGTGAAGAAAAAATTTAACTTGCTAATCTTGTTATGATAAAGAAAAGTTCGAAGAGATAACATGAAAAAAGACATAGAGAGAGAGAGAGGGAGAGAGAAAGAGAGAGAGAGAGAGAGAGAGAGAGAGAGAGACAAAAAAGATGAATAATACAATATATATATAAATACATGTATAAAACGTGAAGATTCAATCATCTCAGATACGTTGTATGTACTTGCTTCGTTATGAGCCCGTGAAATGCGATACCATTAAAAATCATAACAAATACTTACATCTATTTATTTTATTTGATTATTATTTTTACAACTTACATACAAACGAACGTACGAAACGAAACGAAACGAAACGAATTTTTATTTGCTTCTCAAAATTAATCTAAAAAAAGAGAAAAAAAAAGAATTCTCTCCCCTTTATATCAATAGGAAGAAGACAGGATGACCACAGTAGAGTTCTTTTCAGAAACTCATCGAGTGTGACCACCTTGACATAATTTTTAAAATGTTATAAATTTTCAACAGAATTTAAACGTAATTTCAGAAACAAAAAGTTTATGTTTTAAACTTAAGTAAATATTCTTTTAACTTTTTTTTAAAATTGTTTAACGAAATAAATTCAAAATTAAATCCACTGTTTAAAATTTCGTTCCAGATTCTCGGTCCCTTGCAATACACGTGAGAAAACAAAATATTCGTTTTCGATTTGTTAGAGACAAGATTATTTTGTTGCCGACATTGTTGTTTCATCTTGAAATAACTGTTAAATAAATCAGGTAATCGATTGGTTAACTGTTTATAAACAAAAATCATCAGAAAGTAAATGCTGAGTTTCGAGAAATTCAAGTTTCGCGTGCTGTGAACAATGG
>NW_008704544.1:862982-868239 GCF_000326865.2 Helobdella robusta
AGGTGTGTATCTTTAACTTTATTTTTGTGAGTGTGTGTTCTAATAAGTATCTTTGTATGTTTGTATGTGTATATAAACGTGTGTGTGTGTGTTTAGAAATGTGTGTTTTTGCATGTGTGTGCGTGTATTTGTGCGTGTGCGTGGAACAATAGCACAGGAATTACGCTGTTGATCTAAGAACACGAAGGCGTCAAGCTGTGTTAATTGCCTGTTTATTGATGGACGGATGGATGGATGGAGGAATGAATGAATGAATGAATGAATGAACGAACGAATGAATGAATGAACGAACGAACGAACGAACGAATGAATGAATGAATGAGTGATTGGATGAAAAAACGAACGAACAAATGAAAGAACAAAAGAATGAACCAACATGCAAACAAACAAACAAATGAATGAACGAACACAGTTTTTAAAATTTTAAATGCATAGCATAGTTCTATGTTTATAAATATCTCCAGTTGCTTATATGAACTAATAAAATTAAGCAGAACATTTTTCTCATCATATGTACATATCAAATCTATTCTTTCATGAACGTCAATCAAACTCCAACTTTTTATGAATAAATTATGTTAATTATCCAACCAATCAAAAAGGTTCATTAACGCTAGAAGAAGAATCGTTCAGCCAATGATTGATCAGTCTAATCGAGCAGGTTATTTTACTACTACTAATAATATCATATAACTACTACTATTACTACTTCTATTACTACTACTACTGTTGCTGCTGCTACTGCTACTACTACTACTACTACTACTACTACCTAGTATTAATAATAATAAAAAATATAATAATAATAATCACTCTCATCATCATCATTATCATCATCACCATCATCATCTCTATCATCACCACCATCATCATCACCATCATCATCATCATCAGGCCCTCCGGGTATGTACAACCCTGACTTGACGGGGATGTACCTAGATGGTCAGCATATGATGAGAGGGGGTAAGTTATGATGATGATAGTGATGATGATGATAGCGATATTGAAGGTGGTAGTGACGATAATGATGATGATGGTGATGTCGTCATCACCCTTATTTAGGCACGTCTGTAACGGTAGAGCTATGTGTTCATATCATCATCAGCATCATCATGACCACACTCTCATCATCATCATCGTCATCTTCTTCTTCATCATCACCATCATCATTTCAATCATCACCCACATTACCATCATCACTATTATCATCATAATCGAGATTTTTGATACTATCTTCATCCATTATCTTCAGTCCAATCCATCCATCCATTGTAACTTCTATAGATTTCGCCATCAAATCATCGCTATTATATCATGGTATCATTATCACTTTCGTCATCGTCTTCACCATATCGTCATCTCTTCTCATTACCATCATCATCTTAATCGTTGGCAGCATCAATATGTTTAATCATTATAGTTCGATTTTATTATCTTTGTTATCACAGCATCCACACGATTACAAATATTCATAAAAACGTATCTACACACAAATTCACACCACACACACACACACACACACACACACACACACACACACACACACACACACACACATGCAAACGAATGTACACACATACACGCACATACGCACGCATACACACATCTATCTAGAGCAACATATTTAAAAAGTTTTGTTTGTCCTAGTGCATTAGTCTGTCTTCATACCATTAATCATCATGTCAATCTTTATCAACGTTTTGTCGTCTTATATGTATGTGTTTGTCGGTCTGTCTGTATGTCTGTTTGTATGTTTGTATGTTCGTATTTAGTGTATGTTTGTATGTATGTGTAAGTTTGTCTGCATGTATTCTTGTATGTGCGTGTGTGTGTTTGTGTATGCAAGTATGAATGCATGCAGATTTATGAGTGTATGTCGGCGTGTTTTGTGTTTGTCTAAATGTATGCATGTATGTGTGTGTATGTATTTATTTATTTGTGTATGTGTTTGCGTGCGTGTATGTACGTACGAATGTGTGTGTGTGTGTGAGTGTGTGTGTGATGCAAATAAAAATCGCAAGAAAAATAATTCCAGTTCGATATTTATTGGCGTTAAATTTTAACGCCAGGGCAAGTTGTACGCTATGGAGCGCACACAAAAAGACATTAACGCATGTTCACACACACACACACACACACACAAACACGCACACGCACGCATATACAGACACATACAGGCACACAGACTGATAGACATACCTAGATATATAATGGTAATGTTGACAAATTTAACGCTCCCCACAGCTCTGACAAAAACAACACTTAGATTAAGTTTTCATGTTGATTAATTGCTGAAATGCCTAACATTCAACGTCTGCTTTTGAGATTTAGATGATTTTCTTTTTATGAAAGAGTTAATTTTTATGTTAAAGTGACTGGTGATTCAGTTAAATATCCGAGAAATCTGTATTCTATAAGTTATCTGTCAATTTATACATATTTTTAGTCTGTGACCTAATAGCTTTTCAGATATTTGTTTGTTTGGTTGGTGATTTCTGATAAGATCAATCATCTATCTATCTATCCGTGCTTTCATTCATTAATTCATCCACTTTTTCATTCAGTTGTTCATTCACTCCCTCATTTATTTTTTCATTTGTTCATTCTTCCATTCATTAAGTTGTTCATTTTTTGCCTTTCAATTAATGATATAATTAATTTGTTAGTTGAATTGTTTCACTCATTAATTATTCTATTATTTTGCATTCGTTCGTTCGATCGTTCACTCGTTCATTCAATTGATCATTCATTCCTTCTTTTGTTCGTCTATCTGTTTTTATTCTCTCTTTCATTCTTTCATTCCTTCATTCATTCGTTCGGTCGTTCAATCAATTAATCACTGCATAATGTCAATGAGACCGAGCGTAGATAGGATCTCTGCCGACGAAGAATTAGTGGTTTTGTTTCAATATTTGCAGAAAGAACTTCTTCCATTCATTCATTAACTCTTTCATTCATTTTTTTTTTCATTCATACTTCCCTCATTCGTTCGTTCATTTGTTCAGTCATTCATTCGTTTCGTTTCGTTTTCTCTCTCTTTACTTGTTGAATGAAAATGATCGTTAAATTTTTTTATAAACCATCTATATCTACCCAAGTTATATTTTAATAAATGTTTATCTTCAACTCTACCACACAATTAAACACCACAGGTCTGTCAGATCTCCCACCGATGGGCCCACCGCCACCAGAAATGTACGCTCTCTCCCCGCGTACCGGCAGTCCCTCTTCGACCATGTCCCCCTACCCAACAAGTCACCATCCACACCACGCCCTCAGATCCATCTACAACCCCCATCATCATCAATACCACCAGGGCCCCATGTTGCACCCGATGCTTCTGAACAACGGTCACGTTATGTCACCACATCTGGGTCACCACCACGGTTACGCCACACCCCTATCACCGTACCCTAACACAATGGGAGCGTTTTATGGCTCGCCCTATCCTTACCCCCCTCAAACGCCACCAAGTTTTGGTATAGAAGAGCCGTCACCACATATTGGTAGTAATAATACTAATATTAATAATAGTAGTAGCAGTAGTGGTAGTGCTAGTACTACTGGTTTGTCGTTCAGATCGGTTCATAATATTCCTCAAGATGTTCACGCCAGATAGTAAAGGATGGATGGATGGATGGATGGATGGATGGATGGATGGACGGATGGATGGATGAATGGATGGATGAATAAATAAATGAATGGACGGGCGGATGGATAAATGAGTTAACAGATGAATGAAAAAACGAAAGAACCAACAAACGAACGAATGAATGAAAGAACGAATGAGCAATAAACGAAGAAACAAATGAATGAATGAAATAATTAAATAGTATTTTTTCTAGCATGGACATCTGTACAATATATATATATATATATATATATATATATAGTATATAGATGTTTATGGTTTGTAGTAATAGTTAGTAACTTTGTAGTATAAGCGGTTAACATGAAAATGGACAATGTTTTCATTTTATATTTATCAGAAAATTTTCCTTCAATTGTCTCTAAATATTTGTACGTGTAAAAATATTAGTAGCAGCAGCAACAACAACAACAACAACCAACAACAACAACAGCAACAACAACAACAGCAACAACAACAATATTAATAATACTTTTTTTTAAATTAATTTTTTCCATGGCTAACATTTAGAAGAGGTAAAAATATACAAGGTAATGTGTCAAGATAAAACTCGCCAGCCAGTTAGTTAGAAGTCACTCCTCGTCGTCGTCATCATCATCACCGTCATCATCGTCATCATTATCCTCATCATCTTCACCATTATTATTATTATTATTATTATTATAATTATAATTATTATTATAATTATAACAATAATAATAATAATAATTATTATTATTATTCAGTAGCGACAAAATCGTTAGCGCCGAAGTCGTAAAGTCGTCGTCATCATCATGATCATCATGATCATCATGATCATCATCATTCATCCTCATCATCATCGTCATCATCATCATCATCAGCTGTAGTTCCATTACCATAATCAGCATCAACTGTACTGTCATTATATATATATACATAATTTTTGATAATATAAATATATATATATATATTATCATATTAAATATATATATATATATATGTATATATGTTGGTATACATATTTAACAGTGTGTATATATTTGTAAACACTTTTCTTTTGTTTTAACTTGTCTTTCTAACGTAAATGCAAATCTGCATAGTTAGTGTCATAAACACACATACACACACACACAAACACAAAAACGGACACACACATACATATATACGCACTCAAACATCCATCCATCCATCCATCCATCCATCCATCCATCCATCCATCCATCCATCCATCCATCCATCCATCCATCCATCCATCCATCCATCCATCCATCCATCCATCCATCCATCCATCCATCCATCCATCCATCCATCCATCCATCCATCCATCCATCCATCCATCCATCCATCCATCCATCCATCCATCCATCCATCCATCCATCCATCCATCCATCCATCCATCCATCCATCCATCCATCCATCCATCCATCCATCCATCCATCCATCCATCCATCCATCCATCCATCCATCCATCCATCCATCCATCCATCCATCCATCCATCCATCCATCCATCCATCCATCCATCCATCCATCCATCCATCCATCCATCCATCCATCCATCCATCCATCCATCCATCCATCCATCCATCCATCCATCCATCCATCCATCCATCCATCCATCCATCCATCCATACATACATACATACATC
>NW_008704544.1:868289-878111 GCF_000326865.2 Helobdella robusta
AAATGTATGTAATTGTATTATGCGGTATTTCTTCTTACGGTATATAATGACCTTTTTTGGGTGTGGAGGCGAAAAATAGTATTGGTGAAACTGATTAAGAAAATAAAGAGATGACGACAATGTTGTGTGTGATGATGACGACGATGATGATGATGATGATGATTAGGAGACGAAGGATTGATATAGCGTTTTTGATGATAACAATCTTGGTAATGATACCGACGATGATGATAATGATGATGATAGCGAGTACATAGTGATAAGAGCAACCAAGAAGAAAGTTAAGGATATGCATATCTTTATTTGTATGTATATTTGTATGTGTGTATGTTTGTATGTGTGTGTGTATGTATTTATATATGTATGTATGTATGTGTACCATGTATACAAACAACATGTATACAAACAAATAAATACAAATGCAGTTTATTTGCGAGCAGTTTTCCAACAATGAGAATGATATATCAATATTATCATTTTTTTATCGTTATGTATGTACACACACACACACACACACACACACACACACACACACACACACACACACACACACACACACACAAACAACATCAACACACATACATACTACACTCACCTCACTTATACATGAATATACGAACACACACTTACAAATTATTCATGCTTTTTGTTACCAAATTACTAATATTATTATCGCCATCAGTGACGTCATTATTATTGTTGTTAATATTATTTTTAATATATATATATATATATATGTGTGTGTGTGTGTGTGTGTTTTTATATAGATATGTATATGTATATTTATATAAATATATGTATATATATATATATATATATATATATATATGTGTGTTTATAAACATGATTGAATAATATTTATTATTGTTACTACTACTACTATTACTGCTAACATTTATAATTATTATTAATTTTTATTATTAATATTACCAGTTAGTTATAATTTAAATAAAACAAATATTAATAAATAAACAAATAAAAATATACGAAAAAAAATGATTTTTATTGCTTGCAGTTCAATAGCGTACAAACAAACATACATACATACAAACACACACATACACTCACACATGCGCTGCGCATACACAAACAAGCACACATACTAACATATACACAAACATAAACACATACAAACATACACACACACACACATAAGCAAGTAAGCATGCTTTACGATGTGATCATAAAAACCGGGCGGAAATAAGTTTTTACATAAGTTTAAGAATACCTATGCTGAAGATATTTTTGAAGCATATATAAAAAATCGTCTTGTGTGTGTGTGTGTGTGTGTGTGTGTGTGTGTGTGTAGTTGGAATTTTGTATGAACTGTTAAATATATGTGTTATTGTTGTAAATGTAATAAAAGTATTATACACAGTACAATGTTATTTATGTACAACTCCCGAGCGAGTGTACGTAAGTTGTGAGAAGTGGATGTACATGCACGTACAGCAATATATACATCTTTATAAATGTGCGTGTGCGTTTGTATTGTATGTATGCCGTTCATATGTATGTGTGTGCGCGCATGCTGTGTGTTTTTGCATGTGTGTTTTTACATGTTTTTATGTTGCATGTTTTTACATGTTTTTGCGCGTGTGTGTAATTATATGTGTTCGTGTGTTTGGCTGGAAGTATGCGCGCGTGTGTGTGTTGTGTGTGCGCGTGTGTACGATTGTGTGTGTATGAGTGTGTGTGTTAGCGCATGTGTGCGTGTGTTTATTGGCGACGGCACATTAGGATTCAAGTCGTGGTAGAGGACCAGTCAATTGCGATCAAATCAATGCAGACGCCCATCTATCCCTCGACGATGCCCAAACAACAATTCATTCATTCGTTCGTTTGTTCGTTCGTTCGTTCGTTCGTTGGTTTGTTCGTTAGTTTCCTCATAATTTCTTTCATTAATTCATTTGTTCGTTCGCTCTTTTCTCATCTTTATTTCATTCTTTCGTTCACCCGTTAGTTTGCCGTGTTTGTCCATTCGTTAGTTCGTTTGTTCACACGTTCGTTCGTTCATTTTTTTCGCAATTTATTCTCTAACATCTTTTGTCCGTTATTCCGTATTTATAAATTATGTACGTGTATAATTTGGTGTTTATGTGTGTTTGTTTGTTTGTGTATGTATGTGTGTGTGTGTTTGTATAATAGCGTGATTGTATGCATGGTGTACGTTTGCCTGATGCTTGCCTGCCACACATTACAGACAGATGATGGTTTATATTATTAATGAAAGGTTGAAATAATTATGAATAACTATGTAATTATAAAATAATCAAAAAATAAATTGTTCAGTCAACCAACTAAACAACCAATCTGCTAACCAACCGACCAACCAGCCAGCCAACCATCCAACCAACCTTTAATCATATCAATCAACCAGCTTACCAGCCATTTAGCCAACGAAATAACCAGCCAATCTAAAATTTAATCAACCAACCAAACAACAAACTAACAGACCAACCAACCAACGAATCAATCAACCAACCGACCAACCAGCGAATCAACCAACCAATCAATCAACCAACCAGCCAACTGCAATCATCATTATTAATGAAACAATGTAATCAAAGCCGATATACACACGCGCGCTCTGATTGAATGGATGGATGCCAAATTATTTTATCGCATTTTTATTATTTATTTATTTATTTGTTTATTTATTTATTATTATTGTTTTGTGTGTGTGTGTGTTTAGAATTTTGCTTCGTTTTTTAACAATAGTAAGTTGCAGAATCAATGTTACATAATTGATCATTATTAAGAAAGTTATTCAAAAACATTGGATTAATAAAAATTGCTTAAATGATTGCTTGAATAAATGAATGAACGAACGAACGAACGAACGAACGAACTAGCGAACGAACAAACAAACAAACAAATGAATAAATAAATGAATGGGTGAACCAAAGAACAAATAAAGATAAAAAACAGATTGAAAACACACAAAATTGAATTCCTAAGATACGTAGACAAAAAAAAACACTAAATATCATTCTATTTTCAGTGTTTTTTATCAGCTAGCTGCGACGTGACGCAGTGACATGCTGACCTCATTTTTGAGGTCATTTTTGAAGAGCGTTACTTTTTGAAATTTGTTTTTGGTCCATTCCTGTGAGGGTGTCACATTTTGACGTCTGCAACAAGATTGCAAACACTCGACCCCGTCTCAAATCCAAGAATATTTTTGACAATTTTTCTTTCTTTTTCTTTCTTTTACCCATCTTTTCTTCCTTTTCTATAAAAAAATGAAACTTTATCAAAAAAAGTTCTACTTTACAATTTGTAATCTCTTAAATCTTTGAGAAAACTTTTGATTTTTGGAGAATTTTTATAATTATTCTGAAAACTTATTTTGCTTGCCTGTTTAGCAGCCTGTGTGTATCTCCTTATATCTCTCACTCACTTTCTCTTTATCTGTCTCTTTCTATTTCTTTTTTATTTCCTCGTTCCCCCTCTCTCTTTCGCATTCTCTCTGTGTGTGTGCCCATGTTTCACTCTCACTTCATCTCTTGTTATATATACACGTGTGTGTTTGTGTGTGTGTTTGTGTGTGTGTG
This sequence comes from Helobdella robusta, assembly GCF_000326865.2. Taxonomy (NCBI): domain Eukaryota; kingdom Metazoa; phylum Annelida; class Clitellata; order Rhynchobdellida; family Glossiphoniidae; genus Helobdella; species Helobdella robusta. The sequence goes on from NW_008704544.1 coordinate 871,847, forward strand.
CCTATATCCACTCTTTTGTCTCTACCTTCCTTCCTTTCTCTTTCTCTTTCTCTCTCTCTCTCTCTCTCTTTCTCCCTTTTTCTTTCAATTTTATCAATTCTTATAAAATCATAATCCCAAATATCAGGTTCAATGATAAATAGTGTTACAATGGTTATGCTAATACAAGTTATGAATTCGACGATGACGTTGATGATGACGTTGTTTTTGCCGTTGTTGTTGTAGTTGTAGTAGTTAATGTAGTAGTAGTAGTTGTTATTGTTGTTGCAAATGTTGCTTTTGTAGTTGTTGTAGTTGTCGTTGTAGTGGTAGTAGTAATAGTAGTTGTTGTCGCCAGTCTTCCTTGGGCGTTCGCTAAGGTTACTAAAATGCAATTTTCATAACTATATTAATTATAATAATAATTAAAATAATTGTTATAAATGCCGAACTTTTATAACAATTCTAAGATTAATGCAAACATTCTCAATGTACTTTTTAACAAATTGATAATAAATACAATTCAAATATTATTTAACTAGTCTTATATTGCAATTATTTAAAAAAAAAGTGAGTTTCAGAGAGTGAGTTTCACAAGTAAAAATGTAAAAAATTTTCAATGCATTACTTCCATTACTTCTAATTGTTACGCGTTGAATAAGCTTTTTTAGTAAAATTATTGTTTGTCGTTGTTATTGGGACGAAATAGTTTTGGTGGCGAGATGGTATTCAATTTAAAAATAAATTAAACTTCAAATGTTTTCATTTCGTTTTTGCTTTTTTTTTGCGTAAAATAGTTTATTTTTGGAATGTCGATTTTATCATGTTAAAAAATTTTGATTTAAAAAATGGATCGATCAATGAAAAACACGACGATCAAAAAGGAATCTTTGAATATGGGACTAAAAATGGTTGCACCACTAATTTTTTAAACAACACTAATTTACTGATACCTAGCTCTAGCATAATCGATTTAACACTTTCTGAAGATTTTAACGTAAATGCCCAACGTGTTTTAAACAATACAATGACGAACAATTGCACTGGCAACAATAGTGCTAGCACTGCAGATTTGATGAGGCCAGCAATAGACCTGGAACAACCTAATCCTAATATTAATAATCATCATCAAATGGTAAATAATTGTAATTTCCCATTGAGACAACACTCAATACCAAACACAAGTATTTCGGATCCGATTATCATAGATGACTCACCTGATAGGATGAACAGAGTAGGCAAGGAGGACACGTCTGCAACCACCCACTATAGCAACAACAGTGCACTGAACAGCAATGGCATTTTCACTAACAATACTTCTGAAATGATAAAAACCTTGAATAATGAATCAGCAACTGATAATGCTGCCCAACCACAAAAATACAAAGGCTTTATTCGTCGAAAAGCAACACGTTTGAATCAGGATCAACCAGCTAATGCTACTTCAACAGTTACTAATCCTAATGGACTGCCCACTGCAACAACTAACATTGATAAAATGACCAACAACAGTTCCACAGAACTACAAATCAATGGAACAGCAAATCCCATGGCAACAACATCGACATACGAAACCAGACAAAGAGGTGTTTTCCTGTTATCCGATCCCAGAAGATTGCATTCATCCCTGTCACGTGATCTACAACAACAAAATTTACCAAAGATCACAAATCCAAATCATTCTGCTTTAGATCAACCAACCTATGATAGCAATAACATTAGTAATAACAATGAGATGAAGCCTTTAAGTGTAGCAGAAGACCAAAACAGACCCAACAATAATAATAATAATAATGCTTTGCCCCAGTTGAAAAAACAAAGGGCCAAAAAAACAATTGGGAATCAGCAGCTGCAGCAGCAACAACAATCATCCAACGATGCAGACATACTTGATGAACAACACACTTCCAACAACACCAACAACGTGCTAAATTTTACAAAGGAAAAATTTGACAACAACAACAACGTGCCGGCTTTATCATCACCATCTACATCACCAATATCAGTAGCACTGACCAGCCAACAACATCAGCAGTTACTGCATCCACCTCATACAACAACATCAACAAAAACAACAACAGTGACGTCATCGTCGGTGTCATCATCATCTTCTTCAACTGTCACCATAAAGGTACTTGCTTGTTTGTTACTATGTGATTTACCAAATGTTTCACCATATTTAATACTAAAACTATTGCTTCTAATCTATCATCTACTTCTAATGAAGATATCATTAATTATAATGCTGATACAATGTTTCCTAGTAGCTTACATTTGTTAATAGTTGATTATCTTGTCGAAAGTTATCAATTAGAATTTACTTTTAAATTGTTTTTAGTTCCAATAAACTTTTTAAATTTCATACACATTGAACCTACACAGGTGAATGAATTGCTAGAGAATACATTGGGTCTCAGTATGTCCTCCTTAAACAAACTCGATGCCAAAACATTTGACCACATCATGTTGAGCGCCCTTCAGCCAGGTGGCCTAGGAGGCCAGGCTCGTAAGATTGGGGTGGGGATTAGGGCTAGTGCAAAGTTTGGTTCAGGAAGTCGTCACGTTAACCGACGTGTCGGGTCTGCCTTTATGGCTATGTCCCCACAGCAACAACTTCAGCAACAACTTTTGCAGCATGAACCACAAGATTCAAACAGCAGCGATGTTGCCAAAAGATTTGTTGCTAAGAAGAGTTTTTTGACTAATGATCGGAGGAGCCAAGGTTCATATTTTGTTTTTTATGTTCTCACAAGTCTCATTTTTTTCATTTTTTTGTCTAAAATCTCTACCCAAATTTCTTACACCAGAACCTTACGGCAACAACAACAACAACAACATCAATGACAACAACAACGGCGACGACGAAGACAGGGTCGGTATTAGTAGTGGCAGTGGAATAGCCCAAAAGTTGTTTTTTGTGCCACAGAAAGCCAAAAAATCTATGCTACCTAGCTCGCAATCAATCAGTCAGTTCAGTTGCGATGACCAAATGACCAATAAAGAGGACACTGGAGACTATGGCATAAGAACCAGACAGTCTTATAAAAGGAAATGTACTGTGTATTATTTTTCATGTCTTATGATGTTTTATGTATATTTACAAGTATTTTTAATATAATTTTTTTATTTATTTTATTTTCATTTATAAACATTATTTTCAATCATATTTGTTTATCATTATTTCATTTTTGATGAAATTTCATTTGGGGTGAGCTCATAAAATGATGCAAGTTTTAAAAGAATATCATCAGTTCATATACTGTTTTATTGATTGATTTAACTGGTTGATTGATTGACTCGTTGATTGATTGACTCGTTGATTGACAGAGTTAACTGACTGATTGGACATGATTGATAGAATGTTTAAATTTATTTTTAGAAATTCGTTTATTTGTAAATACATGTAAATTTATTCATTGAAACATCCATAGGTTCTCTACCAATGATAGCATACAGTGATGATGATCCACCAGATTGCAAAAGAAGAAGTACGTCTGTATGCGTGCGTGTGTATGTGTGCGTGCGTGCGTGTGCGTGTGTGTATTAATGTTTTCCTTTGTGTATATTTTTCATTTTACTTTCTTTCTTGGAGTAAATTTTTTCAAAAGTTTTTCTTATTACTGCTGCAATTATTAATGAATGAATGAACAAATAGAGGAATGAATAAATATATGAATAGACGAACGAATGAACGAACGAATGAATGAATTAATTAATTAATTAACTAATTACTTAGTTAATTAGTTAATTAATTAATTGATTAATTAATTATTCAGGCTTAGGCCAAAAGAGACATCACATTAACAAAATGAAAGCGTTAGATATACAGACTTCATTAAAATCTAGAGGTGAATTGTTTTATAATTATTATTCTTTTTAATATAATTTTTACATAATAGCACTATATATATATATATATATAAATATATATATTTATTATATACGTATATTATTTTCATCATCGTCATCAGGATATTCGCAATCGTCATCATCATCCTCAGTCATTCATGATGATGATTCCAGTAAGATGAGTATTGATGATGATCATTTCGCCATCATCACCGCCAACAGCAACAACAACAATACAAATAATAACAACAACACTGAGGAGGTAGTTATTTATTATTGTTTATATCATTATTTTGGTCAGATTAATACAATTACACACACACAAACACACACACACACGAACAGGTTCACATACACACACACATACAACACACATTCACACGCACGCACAAGCACACACCCGAACAGGTTGATGACGTCATTCCCTCTTCGAATACAACGACAACATCAGCGACATTGTTGAAAGCACTACCTGGTCAAAGGAGAAACAAAAAGCTGAACACATCCCAGAGAATTTGCTGTTGTTCATTGCCTGGACTAGCCGTTTCAACCGCCACGACTCCGGCCAAGCTGATTGTTAGGTGTCAGGCTGTTGACTCCTTTGATGGCAGGGTAAGAAGGAGCATGGCAGGAGGGCTTTTTTAGTTTATTTAATTTTAATTTTTTGTTCTTAGTTTGATTTGGTTGTGTAGTGTTAAGCTAGGTCTTGGCTGGCTGGCTGGCTGGCTGGCTGGCTGGCTGGCTGGCTGGCTGGCTGGCTGGCTGGCTGGCTGGCTGGCTGGCTGGCTGGCTGGCTGGCTGGCTGGCTGGCTGGCTGGCTGGCTGGCTGGCTGGCTGGCTGGCTGGCTGGCTGGCTGATTGATTGATTGTCAGTGTCAAGTTGATTGATTGACTGGCTAGCTGGCTGTTAATTGGTTGGCTGGTTGGCTGGCTGTTTGGTTGATTGTTTTATTGATTAGTTGATTGACAAATTTAATCTGATCGCTAAAAATAAATTCCATGCATATATGTGATACCCATGTCAGATGTCGATATGCAATAGGAGAGTTGTGAGACCTGAGTTGAGGCGAGTTTCCATGTCGTCGGCGTTCATCTGGCTGTGTGAGGAACATAGGCTGATGCTATCCATGCATCACTGCTGCCCATCTTGTGGACACTTCTGTACACAGGTCACTGGCAGTGCATGAATTGATGCATGGATGAGTGAATTGGTGAATGAATTGATGGATGGATGAGTGATTTGGTGATTGAATTGATGGATGGATGAGTGAATTGGCGAATGAATTGAAGGATGGATTAGTGAAATGGTGAATGAATTGATGGATGGATGAAGGAAGGAATGGATGTGTAGACAGATGGATGTAAGAATGGATAACTTTTGTGTTCTCTTTACGCTAGTGATAGATGAACAAATTTAAATTGAATGAATGAATGAATGAATGAATGGATAGATGGATCATGAATGAAATAATATAGGAGTGAATGAATGACTGAATAACTCGACTGAGCTGGCAATAATAGAATTGATCAGAAAAATAGGGATCGCAGCAGAAGACAAAAAATACATCGTAGGCACGTGCCTTGATCTCTCGAAGGCATTCGATTGCATCAACCACAACATCTTGCTGGCGAAACTAGACCATTATGGAATACGTGGCTCGCAACTGAAATGGTTCAGAAGTTACTTATCAGAGAGAAGTCAATTTGTTAGCTGGCAGGGTACATGCTCGAGCGAAAAATTAAACCAAATTGGAGTACCTCAGGGCAGTATTTTGGGTCCATTGCTATTCATTGTCTTCATCAACGATCTCCCGAAAGTTTCAACATTCTTTGATTACATTTGCTTCGCAGATGATACTAATCTATTCAGTACAGGCAAAAACATCGATGAACTCATCTTGAAGACTAATAGTAAAATTAAAAAGGTTGTCTCATGGTTTGAATGTAATATGTTGACATTGAATAGCAGAAAAACTCAAATGATTATTTTTGGCCCAGTCCAATATTTAAACTACAAGGAGCCATATAAGATTGTAATAAATAATTCGGATATTCTCGAAAGCAAAACTGTTAAATTTTTAGGAGTAATATTGGATCAAAAATTATCGTTTCAACAACATGTTCGATATGTTTGCACAAAACTAGCAAGATTAATTGGTCTATTAAATAAAATAAAATTTTTCTTGCCTAAAAGAATTCTTAACATGCTATATAAAGCCATCTGTACTCCATATATCTCATACTGCAATACAGTCTGGTCAAGCGCCTATCCAACTACAACAAATCCAATAAGAATAATCATGAAGAGAGCGATGCGAACAATCACACTTTCTAAAGCTCAATCCCATTCACAACCGCTATTCGCCACGACAAGCAATCTGACTTTCGATCAAATGAGTACATATCACGCGGCAAAATTCATCGACAAACAATGACT
>NW_008704544.1:878177-888435 GCF_000326865.2 Helobdella robusta
ATTTGGAATTTTTTANAAATAAAGGATTTAATTATGACAGATCGAACATGCAGAACTTTAAATATCATTTGAAAGCATTTATTAGTTTGATTAATTAAAATCACTAGTTTTAAGAATATAAATTACATTTTTATAAAATGTTTATGACATCATGTAAGCGCAACTGTATGTATGTGCTGATGTGTACGTAGATATTTTTATATACGTATGTGATCCTATTCTCTTCTATCTATAGCTTATATAGATAGATTCAATCAGGTATTCTATATGCAGTTTTGTATATAGAGAAATATAGACCTAACTTATTATTAGGATCAATTAGTAACATCTCAAAGCTAATACATTCCATTTAGAGAATCTGAAGTTTTTTGTGGTGCACGATGATAATATTTTTATGAACAGTTAGTAACACCGTAAATATAATATACACCAATTAGAGAATCTGAAGTTTTTTGTGGTACTCGATAATTTTATTTTTACGAACAACTAGTAACAACGTGAACTTAATATATAACATTTAGAGATTCTGAAGCTTTTTGTTTGATGGGTGTGCCCGATGATTTTATTTTTGTAATCAATTAGTAACATCTGAAGTTTTTGGCTTAGGTGGCTGTGCTCGATGAGTTTGATACTAACTCCTCACAGTCAACCTGCACCTTATTTTCTTTATTGAGGTCAAATAAATTATTTCGTTTCGTTTCGTTTCAATTGTATAGATGGATAGCTGGATGAATTAATACAGGTATGAATGGATGAATGAATGAATGGTTTATATATAAATAACAATCTTTGTATATGTTTCTCCAGGGAAGTTTCTTTGAATGTCGACCAACTGATGAGCTAACATGCAGTGACGACGACCTCACATTAACTAACAACAACGACAACAATATCGTTTGTAACGATAACAACGACGGTAATAACAGTGTTGCTAACAACAACAACAACAACAACAGTGTTGCTAACAACAACAACAACAGTGTTGCTAACAACAACAACAACAACAGTGTTGCTAACGACAACAACAACGAAAATGATCTTGACATCAACAACATCATCGTCAAGAAGGAAATTGTCACCGGCATCAACAACGATATCGATAATCACATCAACATTCACATCAAAGTTGAAGACAGTGTCACTGACATCGACAACAGCAGCAACAACAACAACAATAACGTCGATGATGATAATGTCACCAACATCATCAACAACACCAAAGAAGATGACAACACGTCAGATGTTACAACTACAATGTCATCTGATTCGCCTCAAACGTCATCACTTTCTCAGATCGCGTCGACGACGCTAACAGCAGCTGCCGAAGCCGCAACTGTAACTACAACCCTTAAGACATCGGCGGAAATGACGTCACAGACATTCCCTACAACAGTGAGAGCAACGACGCATAGATATCACAAAAACTGCCACGTCATCAGTACTAACAACACCACGCACTGCCCGCACTGCTTTAAAGAATCCAACCAGCAAGAAATAAATGTCTACAACATCAAGCTAAGACCTCTTGGATACAAAGTTCCATCCATACAATCGCAAATAAAACTAAACAACGCTAGCAACATTAACAACGCTAACGATGACATTAATACTGTTGACAAAAACAGTGATAGGACAGGTATTAAATCTATTGATGTTATTGATGCTATCAGTGAAAACATTAACCGTGGTGACAACAGTGGAGGTAATGGGATTTTTAGTGATAGTACATCCATCTGGAAGAGGTTAGATAGAATGATTGATACACATAATCATGTAGATATACAAACGCGCACACATATACACACCTACGCGCACAAACTCAAACAAACAAACACACACACACAAACAAACAAACACACACAGCGCAAGTGCCAGAATTGGATTTTATAGAAAGGGAGATGCGGACAATAAGATAAGAGAGGGGTCCGTATGTAGTGAGAGTATGGCAAGTACACACAGCAATTTGACTACAGATGGTGAATTGTTTTTTTTTCAATCATTTTTATTTCTACGTTTTTGTTTTCTTTCTGCTTTTTTTTCTGAAAAAAATTATTATCCAGTTAAAATAAAATTTGAAGATACACATACCTAACATTTATCTGTACATATATGTATGCAGTATGTGTGTACAGATTTTTGTATGTGTGTATAGATTTGTACATATGAGTAGAGGTTTGTACATATATGTGTAGATTTATGTATGTATATGTTCATTCATATATATATACATATATTTACATTTACACCATAACAGAGAAAGTTGATTACAAGACTCTGCTGATAACGTACAATGTTGACTGGTTGGTAGCAGTGCATCATTTTATTTATTTAAGGATGGTACTTTGGCATTTATCTTCTGCTATTTTTTTTTAAGTTTTATTTCCTTTGCTTTAATTATTTAATTGATTATTTATTTATTCGACTAATTAATTAATTAATTAATTTAATTAATAATTTCTATAGCTCGAAGTTTAAAAAAATTCGACCAACTTCAAAAGCGTTGTGTTCAGCTGTCAAGAGCGGTGACCTAAATAAGACCATCTACATTCTAAGTGAGATTCAGCTGCTGCTGGTTTCCTGTGTTTTTTATCAATTTAATTCATTAATAAATCTAACAAATACTGAATATTAATAATATCAATGATAAATATCAATAATAACAGATAAACTAATGACTCTTATGAATATTAATGAGATATATTTCGATGAATTTGATTGGCTGGCAGGTGAAGGAGTTGACCCAGCCCTCTCCCCTGATGACTCATCACAGCCACCGCTATTGGTCGCATCTTACTATGGCCACTTCGAGATTGTAGACTTCCTACTTAATGTTAGTTCGTCCATTAATTATAATTATTTTAATAATTATAATTATAGATTATAATAATATAATAATTGTTACTGTTATCAATTCTTTCGTGATTAACTCTCAGGAGGTATCGTCACTCGTCATCGATACACACACACACATTCACACACACACGCACGCACACACACAAACATTCACACACACACACAGACAGGGTGTATGTAAATACACTTGATTCAACGCATCATCACACATATTGCATGTGATAGGGCAGTTCCAGGCGCCTTGACCATTTCACCGTAGACCCGCCCACATTATTATTATTATTATTATTATTATTATTATTATTATTATTATTATTATTATTCTCCAGAATACATCTGTCTCCGTTGATTCAATTGATCAGGATCTCCATACATCATTGATGGAGGTTTCTCAGACAGGTTATATTTTTTTGGGAAAAAAAATTCTTTTTAATTTTTTTTATTTTGATAAACATTTTCGTAAATAAATTGTTTTATTTATTCGTTTGTTTTTATTGTGATTTTTTTTTCAAAAAATTATTTTCATAATAATAATAATAAATCCGCCTCTCTCTCTCTCTCTCTCTCTCTCTCTCTCTCTCTTTCTTTGGCAGGTCATTTGTCCATATTGAAGTTACTCATCGACAAAGGTGCAACTCTAAATGCTAGGGTCTGTGCTTATTATTATTATTATTATTATTAGTGGTATTATAGTATATTATAATGACGTCATGATGATTGACAGGCCCAGGACGGCATGACAGCAATGCATTTTGCAGCTAAGCACGGTCAGATAGATGTCTTGAAACAGCTCCTTGACACTGAAAAAGTTGACGTAAATGTCAAGGTAGTCATGATTGTGATGCCGATTATGGTAGTGATGATGATGATAGTTGCACACATGAATATGCTAATTAGGATGATGGCGGTTGGACCCCTCTGATCTGGGCGATCGAGCACAACCAAAAGGAATGCATCCTCTTCCTTATGAAGCACGGTGCCGATCCTAAAATTAGGGATAACGTTAGTGAAGTTGTCAGCATTCTTCATTTAAATTTTGAAACTGTCAATGAATGAATGAATGAATGAATGAATGAATGAATGAATGGATGAATGAATGGATCAGTGGCTGAATAAATGAGAGGCCGATAAACCAATGAATAAACCAATGAATGATCGAAGGAGTAAATGTGTGAATGAATGAACGAACAAACGAATGAATGAATGAACGAATTAATGATCGAAAGAATGAATAAATGATCACCTAGGAAATGAACACAGCCCTTCATTGGTCAGCTTACACTGGCAACCAGGAGGTGTCCGTTATGTTTTTAGAGGCAGGCTGTATACTAGACGATGCTAATGAACATGGAGATACGCCAATGTACGTTCTATTCATTCTTTCATTCGTTCGTTCATTCGATCGTTCATTTATTCATTCATTCATTCATCATCATCCTCATTTTACTCATCATGACGTTCTTCACTCATTCATCAATCGATTGACAGGCACATAGCAGCAAGACAAGATCATTTAGACTGCATAATGTTGTTCATGGGTAGGAAGGCCAAAGTCAATCTGCTGAATAACGCTGGCCATATACCGTTACAGGTTACTTCGTTTTTTTCATTCGTTCGTTCGTTCATTCATTCCTTTCTTTCTTTATTGATTCATTCATAAATTCATTCATTCCTTCATTCACAGATTCGTTCATTCATTCATTCATTCATTCATTCATTCATTCATTCATTCATTCATTCATTCATTCATTCATTCATTCAATCAATCAATCAATCAATCAATTATTTCGTTTATTTTAATTTTTTGTACATACTGAAGTGCTGTCCAGATGAGAACTGCTTGACAGCTAGGCACTTGAAGCTCATCTCAAGTTTTCCCGTCCGTGCATACGCCAGGACCGTCTGTAGGTCAGTAAGTGCTGATTGCTGATTGGTTGATAGTTGGGTCGGCTAACGCTCGTTGGTTGATCGGTTGATTGTTACTGGCTGATGATTGGCTAGGTTGTTGCTGATTGGTTGTTGATGAGTTGGTTTGTATATGCCTCGTTAAAAATGGTCATAGTATATTTACTAAAATTCTTTTTTTTCTCACATTTTAACATTTCTCATCATCATCTTTATTTCCATCATCATCATCATCTTCGTCATCATCATCTTCATCTCCATCATCATCCTCACTCGCCATTTTTCATTCAGAGATATATCGAAAGGTCGTGAACTCCGACCCATAATGGTCATCAACCATGTGGACGATGAGGTCCTACCCAACGACTTCATCTACATATCTGGATACGTTGAAACCAGTCCCATCAACGTCAACAAGCTGGTCACTTCGCTTAAGGTACTGATGATGATTAAGATGATGATGATGATGATGATTAAGATGATGATGACAATGATGGTGATGATAATGATGATGAGGATTAAGATGTCGATGATGATTATGATGATGAGTAAAATGAGGATGATGATGATGAGTAAGAAGATAATATATTTTTGTAGAAATACCTGCCGTACATTCTTAAAACTCACTGATTAATTAACTAATAAATAAATATTTATATATAGATAAACGGTAATAATAGTGCTAGTAATGCTGATGTTAATCATATTATCATCCTTCTACTCACTCACTGACTCACACGTGCACACACACACACACACACACACAACGTAACAGCATTGCAAATGTTCTGATAATTGCACGTCATCATCGGCATGTTCTTGCTCCAGAGCCAGTTGCAAGAGATGGTATGATAATGTAAGTGAATGATGATGATGATGGTGGTGGAATGATGATGATGATGGTGATGGTTGTGATGATGACGATGAAAGGTTTTTATCGTTGCTTGCAACGATACCAGACTAGAAGGGCTTACTTTTTAGCTAGTAAAAAACGCTTGCGCGATTCACAACAACTACAACGACACGTGACTCAGTGACGTCATCGGTGAATGACGTCATCAACATCGTCATAATCATCATCATCATTACCACCATTGACAGTCTGGAAGATTGACGGAAGATTTCAACTACCTCGATCCGCCGCTTATATACGAATGTAATATTCTCTGCATCTGTGATTCGTCCTGCCATAACCGAGTCATCCAATCAGGAACGATGTACGTACGTGCCGTGGTGACCTACATACATAATATATCCATCCATCTATCTATCTATCTATCTATCTATCTATCTATCTATCTATCTATCTATCTATCTATCTATCTATCTATCTATCTATCTATCCATCCGTCAGTCCATTCATCTATCTATTCTTCACATCTATCTATTCTTCACATCTATCTATTCTTCACATCTATCTATTCTTCACATCTATCTATCCATTCATCTATCTATCTATCTGTCTGTCTGTCTGTCTGTCTGTCTGTCTGTCTGTCTGTCTGTCTTTCTATCTATCTATCTATCTGTCGGCTTATATATCTATCAGGTTATCTATCTATCCACCTATTCATTCATTTCACTCACTAATCAATCACTATCCATCCATATTTTCATTCTTCCCCAGAAATTATTTACAAGTCTTCAGAACGAATGGTCGTGGCTGGGGCTGTAGGACCTTGAAGAATATCTCCAAAGGGACGTTTGTATGCGAGTCAGTCATCATCATCATTATTATTTTTTTATATATTATTATTATTATTTATTTATTTATATATTATTATTTTTTATTTATTTATTTATATATTATTAATATTTTTATTTGATTAAATACTACACGTGAGAATATGTGAAAAAATTAAAAACAATACAATGATGGAATCTTTCGAGGTACGCTGGCGAGTTGATAACAGACGAAGAAGCCAACAGGAGAGAGGATGATTCGTACTTGTTTGACCTTGACACTCAGGTCACCTATTTTTATCATCATCATCGTCGTCGTCGTCATCATTAACTCTTACTCATCACCATCATCATCATTATCACGTTATCACTATCACCACCATCGTCATCATCACAACCATCATCCACAGGATGAGGAAACTTATTGCATAGACGCATCGAAGTTCGGTAATGTTAGCAGATTCATCAATCACCTCTGTGAACCCAACGTCAAGCCCGTCAAGGTTAGGACGTCATCACATAATCACTCACTCACTCACTCACTCACGACGTGACGTCATGGTGTCATCTTATGACTATGTTCATTCCTATCTTCATCGTCGTCATCATCATCAACGACATCGTCACTTGGTGAAATATGATGAACGAATGATCATCATCGTCGTCGTCATCACCACCACCACCTTCATCATCATCATCATTTTCACGATCATTACCGTGACCAGGTGTTTGTCGACCACCATGATCTGAGGTTTCCACGAATTTGCTTCTTCGCCAGTAAAGACATCAAGGCCTTTGATGAATTAGGGTGAGTGAGTGAATGAATGAATGAATGAGTGAGAGAGTGAGTGAGTGAGTGAGTGAGTGAGTGAGTGAGTGAGTGAGTGAGTGAGTGAGTGAGTGAGTGAGTGAGTGAGTGAGTGAGTGAGTGAGTGAGTGAGTGAGTGAGTGAGTGAGTGAGTGATCATGTGGTGATGTAATAATAATTGGTACATCATAATGGATGAATGACTGAGTGAGTACTACATGAGTTAATGTGATTGTTAACATCATCATTACGTCAAAATACGATTATCTTCTTCCTTAGTCACCATCAAACTACCGAACCATCACAACATCATCACCTTATGACATCACGATGACGTCATTCACGTCTTTAGATTTGACTACGGCTACAAGTTCTGGTCCATAAAGTGGAAGCAGTTCACGTGCACTTGTGGCTCTCGCAACTGCAAATACAGTACGGACACCATACTTCAGACTATCGAGGAGTACAGCAACGCCTCGCCGTCGTCAGCCTCCTTGTCGCAGAACGTCCTCGATGACGTCAGAGATCATTGAGATGACGTCACGAGTCGGAGATCATTGCGATGAATGACGAGGATGTTGCCGGTTTTAGAGATTTACAAGATGTCGTTTTTTTTTCTTCTTGACGCTAGATGATGTTGGAGTTGATAAATGTACCTATCAATCGATTGATTGGTTGGTTGATTGGTTGATTGTTTGATTGATTGATTGAATGATTGGTTGGTTGATTGATTGATTGATTGATTGATTGGTCGATTGACTGAGTGATTGATTGATTGATTGATTTATTGGTTGATTGATTGATTGATTGGTCGATTGACTGAGTGATTGATTGATTGGTTGGTTGATTGATTGATTGGTCGATTGACTGAGTGATTGATTGATTGATTGGTTGATTGATTGATTGGTCGATTGACTGAGTGATTGATTGATTGATTGATTGAGTGATCGTCCGCTTATATGGTTTCTAATACCGGCTTTGTTCATATAAATTAAATATTAACTAAAACAAGTGGAAAACAAAACGGATAGATTATTATTAAATCATATAAATTAAATATTAACTAAAACAAGTGGAAAACAAAACGGATAGATTATTATTAACTTATTCATTTACTTTTCTTTTGTAAATTAACTTTTAAATCTTTGATATATATATATATATATATATATATATATATATATATATATATATATATATATATATATATGTGTGTGTGTGTGTGTGTGTGTGTGTGTGTGTGTGTGTTGGTAATAGACCATAATTTTTACAATATTCTATAAATTCTACCGAATGTTTGGCGTTAATATGTTTGTAGTTCGTTTTTTCGATTTTTCTCACTAAAGTTTTTTGGTGAACGTTTAGTTTATTAAAATTCAAAATAAACTTATTTTTCGAATTCATGCTGCAAATAAGGCCATATTTCGATTCCGAATGAATCATCATCAGTGCTCCTTGCTGTATATATAGGGAAATATTGATTTTGTCAAGATGAACTTTGACGTTGTAAAAATTACCTTTGGTGTTGTAAAATTGAACTTTGATGCGAATTAGGTGTCAGGTTTCTTTATTGGCTTCTTTGGTCTCCCCTTCTTCATCGATAGCATCATATTCTTCTTTGTCACTATTTACAATGCTAGTTTTTATTATTTCTTTGTTTTCGTTGTTGGTTAAGCGCCGGGTTGGAAGTGAGGTTGTCATTTTTTGTTGTGCAATTGCTTCTGCAATTTTAAGATGCGTGTAGTTGCTGTTCTGGTATATTACTTTGGTGTTGCTGTCGAGGATTTCACGGCTAATTGTGATTGAGTGTGTTGAGTCCAAATGAGATTTGATAGCACCACTCTGTTTATGCATCGTAAGCCTTCTAGTCAGTGAGGTAGTAGTAATCCCGATATATGAGTCATGTTGACGTGCACAGCCGTCAAAGGGGCAATTAAATTCATATATTACGTGATTACGCTTTAACTCAGTGTTATCTTTAGGACTGCAGTTGTTTTTCAGTATTAGGTGAGACGTCTTTTTATTGTTGTAATAAATTCGGAGTTTAACTTAACTATTTGGGTTGGTTGGTGTGACATTTTTATTGATGATATGTTTAAGAATAGCTTCATCTACCTTGTATGCAGTTGACATGTGATTTCTGTAATACAAGATGATGTCGTTATCTTGATTGTTGGTACTAGGAAGGTTATTGCTGTGTAGTAATTTGCCTTTAACAATCTTTTCAATAGAATAAGTCTTATATCCATTGTTTACAAGCAGGTTAGTGACTCTCTTTAATTCAGCGTCGCGATTTTCAATATCGGAAGAGTGTGTGAATGCCAGATTCACAAATGATTTTATTGTGCTGTCTTTAAATTGTTCAGTGCATTCACTTTGTCCATTCAAACAAATTCCTGTATTCGTTTCTTTGACATAGACCGTGGTTTTGAATCGTTCTTCGCCACGGGTGACCATCACATCGAGGAAAGGTAAACGTTGTTCCTTTTTACTTTCAATGGTAAATCTCAGTTTTGATTAGTTTAAGGTACCAAGAAGTTGGGTGATTTGTTCAGGATCGTTATAGGAGACAAAGATATCATCCACGTATCTGGCGTAGATATTTGGTTTTAAATTTGCATTGTTTTTGAATGTTTCATTCTCCAGCTGTCCAGGGTAGGTGGCGTCCTATTTGCCAGTTTTTACCTAAATAGTGACAAAGTGAAAAAATATGATGCTATCAATGAAGAAGGGGAGACCAAAGAAGATGACCAGCCAATAAAGAAACCTGACACATAATTCGCATCAAAGTTCAATTTTACAACACCAAAGTTAATTTTTACAACGTCAAAGTTCATCTTGACAAAGTCAATATTTCCCTATATATACAGCAAGGAGCACTGATGATGATTCATTCGGAATCGAAATATGGCCTTATTTGCAGCATGAATTCGAAAAATAAGTTTATTTTGAATTTTAATAAACTAAACGTTCACCAAAAAACTTTAGTGAGAAAAATCGAAAAAACGAACT
>NW_008704544.1:888768-910188 GCF_000326865.2 Helobdella robusta
ATATGGTCTCCCACGCACACATATATATATATATATATATATATATATATATATATATATATATATATATATATATATATATATATATATATATATATGCGTTATAATATAATATATATAATATATATATAAGTCTTTAACTCGTTTGTAGGACAGTTAATGTTTTATTGATATTGTCATAAATATCGTTATTAATTTTCGCACAACTCATCGTTATATATATATATTGTATGTAACAAGTATACATATATTTAAATACATCAATATGCTCCGTAAATGTTCTATATATAAACACACACACATATGTAATATATATATATATATATAATATATATATATATATAT
This sequence comes from Helobdella robusta, assembly GCF_000326865.2. Lineage (NCBI taxonomy): Eukaryota > Metazoa > Annelida > Clitellata > Rhynchobdellida > Glossiphoniidae > Helobdella > Helobdella robusta. The sequence continues at coordinate 889,114 of NW_008704544.1, forward strand.
ATATGTGTGTGTGTGTGTGTGTGTGTGTTCGTTTTAAGTTTTGTGTATATGAAAAATGTCTGTATTCATTTGTTAGGCGTACATGAATGGTGACATGACGTGCACCTATATTAATGATGAAGAGATGATTGAGTGGGTTAAATATATGAATGGATGGATGAAAAGAAGAATTAACGAATGATTAGTTGAATGGATGAGTAGAAAAATGGATGGATGAATTTATGATCGTTTTCATTATTATGGACTTATACGTATTTTCATTTTATCTGAAAATAAATTATGTAAGACACTTTTGATAACAATATTTGTCTTTGTATGTGTTTGTTTGTGTGTGCGCGTGTTTGTGTTTTAGTTTTATAGATAGACGACGTATTTGCATGTTTGTATGTTTTTTTTGTCAATATGTCGTTAGGTTTCTCCTCTGATCAATTATAACGCACAAGAAACGACTTTAAATTAAAGATAATTAATTTAATTTTTACAATTAATATGTAGCATTGTATTGTTTGTACTGAGTTTTTTGTTGTACCTATTAGAACGTTGAGTGCTTAATTAATTCAATCGACAATCTATCTAACTAATTAATTGGATAATTGATTAGATAATTAATTAAAAAGATCGTATTTGTTTTTTATATGTGTATACGTTTTTATTTTTTTAACTAACATTCGTTTATGTAATAAAAGTTTAACGTCTGTATTTATAAATGTGTTTGTGTGTGTCAATTCCTTCAACTTAATTCCTAGAATTGGTTAATTATATATGAGTTAATTAATTACTTAGTTATGCTAATTAGTTAGTTAAGCTATGTTCAGATAAAAAATGAAATGATATATGAAAGCTATAATAGAAGAATTAAAGAAAAAATGCTTTACAAGTAACGATGATTAAATTAGCGATGAAAAACTACTATATCTTTTCTAGGCATGGTGTCTTTGGAGAGCTGGATGAAGATCATTCACTCATTCAATCATTTCATTCTTTCATTCATTTGATTGCTCATTCAATGTTTTCACTCTCTCACTCATTCTCTCACCTATTCATTTTATCATCTCACTCACGCACACACTTCATTCATTCATTCACTTATTTCATTCACTCATTTCATTCATTCACTCATTTCATTCATTCACTCATTTCATTCATTCGATCATTTCACTCATTTCAAATCAGCAGGACAGTCTGGTTGATTAGATGGGTCTGCCATTTTGAAACATTCCAGCTGTCTGCACTCATCAGCTATCCTCTGAATAGTCGGGAACTGGCTAAGATCAACTCCATTTCTGAAAAATTTTGTCGATATTTAATTAATTAATTAATAATAAAGCAATTATAAAATAATAAAGTAGATATAAATTATTTAATTTTTTCAAAGCAGTTTATCTGAAACGATCCAATAATAAAAAAAGATTGTTGAAGATTGAGATTTACCAATTTTTCAGCGTCAATGTTAACAAAGTGAATGATTTCACTAAGGTATTTGAAATGAAATTCTCAATTAGAAGCATTCATTGAAAAAAAAATGTTCGAAATAAAACAAAAATACAAAGTAAAACACAAAAAATACCAAGCAAAATACAAAAAATGACAAGCAAAATACAAAGCAAAACCTCGTAGCATTGTACAGTTGTGGTATAAGGCACAAATCCGCCAGTGTCACATCATCTCCGACACTAAATTTCCCAGCTGTCTTTTGCACTAATTTCTCATAAGCTTGATAAAAAAAGTTTATAATTAAATTTTTTTAAATCAGTATAAAATTAAATTCTATAGAATTTTCGAAAATAAGCCTGGCAAAATGAAAAAGTAACAAATTTGAATGGGATTGTTTGACGAATTGAAATTTGGATTAATGGGATTTTTTTAAGTCTCAGGTACCTTCTAATCCTCTGGATATCCAAAAATGGGACCATTTTGTTTTGTCATCTGGATTTCCTGTCATCTCTGCCAGCTTTTTGATCACCGCTAGGTTCTGGATTGGTTGAATTCCGGAATTTATTACCTCCGATAACTGTCTGACCTTGAAAAATTTGAAATTTTAAATCCTGATTTTATTTCTTTTGTTGATTTTTAATCCAAACTAGTTTAAAATTTTCAATAAAGGATTTAATTAAGTTTAGTAAAAATATTAAAAAATATAAAAAATCTTTCCAAATGGTGAAATGAGGGGATTTGTCACCATAAGACCTCAACCATTACACCTTTGCATCATCTAAAAAACTAACATAAACCTGGCAAAAAAAAATCGAAAAAATTTAGCTGATGAAGTATTTTACTTGGCATCTTTTAACTGGATCTTTTGGTAGAAGAGGATATTCTGGCCTGGTTTCTTCCAAGTATTCAATAATAGGTAGCTTGAATAAATTGAGGTAAACTAGATCAAATTAATATTAAATAATACTACTTTACTAAATCTATTTAAAATTACTATTTACTACATATGTAAAACTTTATTTTCACCACTTACTGAATAAATTGAGATAAACTAGATCAAATTAATATTAAATAATACTACTTTACTAAATCTATTTAAAATTACTATTTACTACATATGTAAAACTTTATTTTCACCACTTACTGATTGAGTGAATGTGTTGTTGTCAATGATCAAAGCTGGGACTTGGCCCAATGGGTTTATGTCCAAGAATTCTTTTTTCAACTGGAAAAAAATTAAAAATATTAGCTTATTCGTAGTTTATTCATAATTTAATAGATTTTTACCAAAAATGAAAATGAATTTTTACAAATAAATAAAAACAGCAACCTTTTGCCAAACTTACTAACCTGTTCACCACCATTTCTTATCAAGTTAACACTCTGGTACGCATAATCTATCTTTTTATAGGCTAGAGCTGATAATAATTAATTTTAATTAATTATTTATAAAAATATTTATTATTATATGAGTTTATATAACTTTTTTTATAGTTTGGGGTGTTTATAATATATATAATATAAAAAAATCTGACAACAAAAGAGAAAAAAATACTTGCCAATTCGGACTCTCCACGACGCTGAACTTCTGAAGTAGGAATACAAAACCGGCTGAAAATAATTAATAATTATTGTTAATATTATAAAATAATTCAAAATTTAACAAAAATATAATCCCATAAAATAATATATGGAAAAAAATCTAAAAACGAAATTTAGCAACTTTTATCGAATTCATTTTTAAAATATCAGCTGATCGTACTGTGTTAGGCATTATGTAGCACTAAATATATATTAAACATACTAAAATGACGCAAATTGTCGTGAAAACAAAAAATGCGATAGACACAAAACAAAAAAAAGAGAATTTAAAACTGAAGTTTCAAACAATTGAAATCCTTCGTTTATATTACACACTCTTGCTAGCCTGGTCTCCATTTCATTCAACAAGGATCAAACTCCAAATTCCACCTTACTCAACTACTGAAATGTGCGTGCGTGTGGTGTGAGTTGTAAAGTGTGTTTCTTTTTCCCCACATCCGTCTGTCTCTCTTTCTTTCTTTCTTTCGTTGTCACTCTTTCTTCCTTTTTCTCTCTTTCTCTCTCTCTCTCTCTCTCTTCTTCTCTCTCTTGCTACGCATACATGTATATATATCTGTGTGTGTTTAAGTAAATGAGTTTGTTTATGTGTGTGAGTGTGTGTGTGAGTGTGTGGTGTGTTAATAAAACTTTTTTGAGTAATCTTATTTGCCCCATCCTTGGTTGTTTGATGTCTCGAATGAGATAGGAAGACAAAGTTTAAAAATAGCGACCATATATTTCTGAATATTAAATTGAAATTATTATTTCATAGACCTTCTAGTTCTTAAACGTAAAACCAGACTCCCCAGTGCATTTCATCCTATTTAATGCTACTGCAGTTACAGCGTTCGCCATCGCACGCACGCACACACACACACACACACACACACACACACACACACACACATGCACACGCACACACACGCAGAATGTTTATCAAAAGAAGCCAGATTATTTTATTCATTAAAAAATGATTGGTTGACATCATTATCATGACACGACATTTAATAATATATATATATATATATATATATATATATATATATATACAGGCCGTTTAAATACATTGAAAAGACGTGTTTATACATGTGGATTACATGGAGTTAACCTAGTAAGAATTCTTCTAGTAAAATTAATTATTATTATTTTTATTGTTTATTGTTCGATTGTTATTATTTTAATAAATATTATTATTATTATCTACCATCAATTTGAAAATTTCAGGTATTCTAATAGATGGTATAGTCGTTAAAATGGTAACACTATATAGAAAGACATATACAATGGCTAACATTAATAAATAATATAAGTTGTGAAGAATAATAAATACAAAAAGACATAGCGATAAATATGTGTGTGTGTGTGTGCGTGTGAATGTGTTTTTGTCCGTGGTGTGTATGTTGTGTAAATATGACTGAATATTTAAGTATTGTAGATTTATATTTGTAGGTGAATATTGAATGTGTATGTGTGTGTGTGTGTGTTTGTGTATGTGTGTGTGTGTGTGCGTGAAAATGCGTTCTAGTGAAAATTAAAATAGATAAATATTGCGTTTTGCATTGGATAATAATAATAATAAAAATTTGGTTTCATCATAATTTAATTTAAAAAAAATAAAACATCTAATAGGAACACACACACACACACGCACACATGTTCACTACAAATAACGATAAATAGTTAATATATTTTTCAGAAAAGAAATTAAATTAATTAAATAAAAATAATTTTTTATTATTCTAGAAAAACCTTTACATGGTCAAAAAGAGCGGAAGTATGCTGCAGAGACGTATGAAAAAAATGAAAGAGATACTAAAACGAAAACAAGGAAAAACGAAAAAACAAACAAAAATGAAAAAAACAAAAAAATTTCTGAAAAATACAAAAAAAATACTTAGAAATACAAAATTGTGGCATAAGCAAAATGCAACAACGTGGTCTATATATATATAATATAATATATAGGATATTATAGGATCTATAGGATATTATATCCATATATCTCCATTCATTCACTTGATTAATTATTAAATTAACGGATCATAAACACTTCTAATTTTCCATGTTGCCACAGTGAAAGGTGTATTCAACCAGTCACTATCGTGCAGTTTTTCCATTTGGTTTGTGTCTGTAGATGGCTTTCTTAGCTTAAGTAACTAACTACAAATTAATTACTATTAGTTAATTAATTAATTAATTAACAAACACCTTTATTGAGGAGACAAAAAATGCTTACATAATAATAGTAATAAGCGGTTTGCACAATATTTACTATATATATATATATATATATATATATATAACACGAAATATATACAAAGACATACATTGAATACATAGTAATATTGTATATATATATATATATAAATAATATTTATAGTTTATACATATACTTATAAAACGTATATAACCTAGCTACATCTATAATATAAAATTAATTAATTAATTAATTGACTGGTTAATTAGTTAAATAATTAGTGCTATTTAACTTGGACCAAATATATTAAATTGACTGGGAAGAAAGCAAGCAAGTATGTACAACAAACGTCTCGAATGCTATTATTGATAGACGATATTTCAAACAAAAAAAAACTTTTCAATAAAGAGTTCTAGTTATTTGTCAATATTATATTTATATTATTAATAGATAAATTATACTAATTGTTTAATAATAATAACAATTATTACTAATTATATTCATTAATTAACAACTTTTTCATAAAAAATCTATTAAATATTCGCAAATGCTTATAAAGTTAAAAGTTTTTTCATCATCTACATCGTCCTCATCATCATCATCGTCACCTTTATCGTCATCATCATCGTCGTCATCATCGTTATCATCATCATGATTATTATCGTCATCATTTCATATCAACCAATCAGTCTACCGTGATTCTTGTGATTGTAAAATTATTCTTAATAGAACAACAACAATTATATTCGAAATGTATATATATTATATGTCTCTCTCTTTTGCTCTCTCTCTCTCTCTCTCTCTTTCTCTCTTTCTTTCTCTCTCTCTCTCTCTCTCTGTATATATATATATATTTATATGTATATATACATATATATTTAGTTGTTTTTATTTCTGCGCATTCATTTCAAAGTACTTATAAGTTGGATTCTCGTAACCGTTCACCTGTAAAAAAACAATTATTTACAAAAAAATTATATTATAATAATAATTATTATTATTGTTATATTAATATATATATATTAATAAAAATAAGAATAATAATAAAAACGATTAATGAGATTAGTAATGAGATACTGATGAGCCGACAGACCTGCATATTCATCACGTGACTCTCTTCAGGTGACGTCACGAGGTCTCCAATGACCGGCTCAGTGGGGAGTATCTTGTGCTGCTGCTTGCTGACCGCGGCCCGCCTACGCATGATCATGACCCCGGCTATGATCACTATGGCAACAGTGACCGCGCCCACTGAGAGTCCTAGAGGGATGGCAGAGGAGAATTCTTTTTCGTTTTTGTTTTTCGCCAGTTGGGGCTTCGACTGCACCTTTATCGAGAGGAGGTCTGTCCTGAAGTTAGCCACTACCGGTTCTACAATGAAGTGGTCGTTGCTGTTGTCGTTGTCGTTGTTGGTGGTGGTGGTTGATGGTTCTAGGAAATAGCGATTTGGTTTGTTACTCTCGCTGCTGTAGATTATACCGCTGTTGTGCAATTTGTTGTTGTTGTTAGCATTATTATTATTATTATTGTTGTTGTTGTTGTTGTTGATGTTTTTGTTGTTGCTGGCGGAAGTGTTGTTGCTGTTGTTCTCGATGCCAGTTTCTGTCACCTTTTTAGCGTCTTCTCTATTTTCAAAAGTTTCAACAACCTTTTTGTCATCAGTGGCGTTGTTTGGTTGTTGTTGCTGCTGCTGCTTCTGCGATTTTTTAGTTTCGTCCATGGCGTTCAGAGCGTTAGTCGTCAACTTCATTTTGTTTTTGCCCCTAGCTGCTGTTGTTGATGTTGATTTAATTGGTGGTTTCGATGAGTTCATCGATAATTTATCATCATCATCTTTATCATCACTATCAGAACTTTTATCATCGTCGTCGTCGTCATCATCGCTTGATTTTTCAGTTGTAGTGGCAGCAGCAGCAGTAGTAGCTGTTGCAGCTTTTTTCGGAGGTTGTTTGGTTGTGGTGGTTAATTTCTTTTTGCTTTTTGTAGCTCCGCCATCATCATCATCTTCATCGTAATCATCATCATCGTCGTCATCGTCGTCTTCGTCGTTATCATCATCATCTTCATCATCATCATCATTGTCATAATCAACTTCTTCGTAATAGTCATCATCTTCATCACTGCTGAAGTGATTCTTAGCTTTAATGTCTTTTTTACTTGTGGCCTTTTTAACCGGTTTCGACTTTTTATCATCGTCATCGTCCTCTTCATCAGAGTCATCATCTTCGTCTTCTTCATCATCATCTTTATCACCGCCATCATCATCGTCATCATCATCATCCGAGTGAGATTTGGTATCCTTTGATTCTTTAATTTTCTGTTCAATAGTTGTTGACTTCAAAATTATTTTTTTTGTAGCAGCTGTAGTAACCACGGCAGCTGTCGTTTTTTTACTTTTAGACATTTCATCATTATCTTTATCATCATCGTCATCATCATCTTTGTCATCGTCGTCGTCGTCATCGCTATCGATATCTTCATCAATGAAGCTGCTGCTTACGTCATCAGCGTCATCACTGCTGTCAGCTGTAGGCGTTTTTGTAGTAGTAGTAGTAGTCGTAGTTGTTGTGGTTGTGGTGGTGGTGGTAGTAGTAGTTGTGGTAGTTGTTGTAGTTGAAGGTAGGGTGTTGTTTAGTAGGTTGTTGTATATCGCAGGGTCCATTGAGTTCAATTCAACAATGTATTTGTCTGTAGTGTCGTTGTGTATGTGTGAGTATTTGCTAGTTTTGTTTGCATTTTGTTTTGTTGTTTGTCTGTATTTGCGTACAACACATCAACACATGCAGAAAAAAACCCGCGCAATTATAGACAAACATAAATACAGTTTCGTACACACACACACACACACACACACACACACACACACACACACACACACACTCGTACACACCTACACACATTCATAAACAATCACACACACAAACACACACAAACAACGCTAACGTATGCTACTAAGTATTTCCTCTTGAAATTTACTACCAGCCAATAGGGTGAGAGCATTCTTTACCTCAACATCAATAGTCTTTAAACCGTCAGCTGTTTCCTTTCTCAGCTGGTCGACCTTTGAACTTTCAGTGGTCGAAGCTTTCATGCGTCTGAACCTGTTTTATCAGCAGCAGCAGCAACAACAACAACAATAATAATAATAATAACAATAATAATAATAACAATAACAATAGCTAAAATAATTTTAATTTGGTATGATAGTTTTTGAAATTCCGTCAGACGGTATTTAAGCCTTTACCAAGTGAGCTGACTGACTTGCCAACCGAATTATAACAAAATTTACAACAAATAGTAATAATAAAAATAATGATAGGAATTAATAATATTATGACTGAATAATTATTCTAATAAATTTATTTTTACTCTAGACCTGTTTATAAGATGCAGCCGATATTTCTGCTGCAGTCTCAAGAGATGGATCAGAGCGCTACGGATATGCTGGGTCTGCGAAAATAATATTTTAATAATAATAATTAGTATTGATATTATTTATTATTATTATTAACTAATATTATTCTTAATATTACATTTATATATTATTATTAATATTTATTATTATGGTTAATTTACTATAAACATCATTATTATTCTTGCTCGTATTCCTATAATAATTCTCCAAATATTTAGCAAAACAAAAGAATATCATCACTCCTTCGTTTTTGATATTCATTATAGTTCGATTGATAATACAATATAATAAATAATAACAATTATTAATAGTATAAATAACAAATTGTAAAAATATTATAACTTACGCTGGGTTCTTTTTCATGTAGAGATTTTTTAAACTTCTCAAGCAGATCGGCCTGCTTGTCTGTAAATTGTTTCCTAACTCTCTGCTCGTGCAAGTCCATCAGCTGCATCTTCTCCATCTCTGCCTCCAGCTCTTCAGCCTCGTAAGTTTTCTGGAAACGCTGGGAGGTTTGCAAATTTTTAAAGTGTAAAGTATACGTTATCGCATTATTTGTGAATCTTAATTGTATGGTACATGTGTAACTTTGGAATGTTAATTATTTGTTATGTTATGTTATTGTAGTTGTTTGACATAACTTATGATTGATTGAAGAATGATTTAGAGAATTAGTGAATTTATAAAATTAGTAGCTACTGACACTGGTAACTTCTTTACTGAGTTTGCTGCTTGCCTTCTGGTCGATGTTCTTCAACTCTTGCACTCTCTGCCTGGCCAGCGCCCAATCCTGCATAATCTAATTTGTTGCAGTGAGTTGGAGAAAAAAAGAATTAATACAATTCAGTTTTGCGCCCAGTATTAGTTTCAATTCACTTTTAACCATTACATCATCGCATCATCGTTTCTCAAGCAACCTTTGCAATGTGTTCGTGGTGCTTCTTCTCCATATCCGACTCTGCCTTTCTGAAGAGTTCGTGTTCATTCCTGCGAGGTTGGTTGTCTTTCAGGTAGCCTTTCAACAGGGCGTCTGCTGATTTTGATGATGTTGGTTGGGTCAGTTTGTTGTTGTTGTTGTTAGCAGTGGTAGTGGCTTCTTGCGCTCCTTGCGATTGTTTAGACTTTTTGGCAGCTGATGGTGAGGATTTTGATGTGGCTGTTGAAAGTTTCGCTGTTATTGAATGCTTTTCAGGCTGCGAGTCAACGTTTTTCTTTGGCTCTTCATTTTTAACGTAATACAAAAATTAACTTAATATTGGGACAAAGTTTGATTTGCTTTATAATTGAAGAGTTATAAATGGGAATGAAAAAGACAGTAGCAGCAGTTGAACGAACTCGAAGCAGGCGGGCAGCAGACGAACTCCACCCCTTCGAACTTGTTGATACCGCACGGCTGCAGCATGGCGAAACTGTTCTGCACCATCGACCTATTCTCGCACGACTTCGCCGACGTGACTCCCCACTCAGCCATGTTTGTACACATTCCAGAATCATGCACGTGATCAAAAATGCATCCTTCCGGCACGAGCAGAGCATCGCTTTGAAAAGGTCCAGCTGGGAAGTTACGTTTGGAAATAAAAAATAGTAGCAGCTGTGGCAGCAGTGGCAATGGTAGTAGCGGTAGCAGTAATAGCAGCAGCAGCAGCAGTAGTAAAAGTAGTAGTAGTGATTAGGAAAAATTCTCACCCAGACATCTAAAAGGTGTGAATGTAACGACTTGACTGCATTTTTTCACTCCGATTTTGCACCAGTTAACAATTTCCTCCTTGTGGCCAGCTTGAACCACATTACGGATGTCCAATGTCGGATAGACCTATAGTGGGTTGGTATGTCAATTTGGAAAAAAAAGTTAAATCGTTTGTTCGTTCGTTTGTTTGTTCATTCGTTTGTTTGTTTGTTCGTTCATTTGATTGTTTGTTCGTTCGTTTGTTTGTTCATTTGTTTGTTTGTTCGTTCGTTCAGTCATTCATTTGATTGTTTGTTTGTTTGTTTAATTGCTCGTTTTTTATTTATATGTTCAATCAATCAATCTTTCAAAGAAACCACTCACAAATATTTGAACGAAATTAAAAAGTTACAAACGCAAATGCATCCCAAACATATAAAAATAAACGAAACGAAATTTTATTTCGAGACAAACGCAAAGTTTTATAATAAAACTAATCAATGTACAGCAATCGTGGAGGAAATATCATATAAACAACTCTTTTACACACGCACACACACGCATACGCACACACACACACACACACGCATACGCACACACACACAAGAGCATGGAAGCACCATTCGAACATGCAGCAAAGCAGTCTGGTATGGTACATTTATTGATTTTTTCCATCCATGCTCCTCATTATGCAAACAAAAAAGCAGCAAGCTTAGTATGTATGTGTGTATATGTGGTATGTTTGTGTGTGTTTGTGTGTGTGTGTTTGTATGTGTGTCTGTGTCCATGTGTGTGTGTGTGTGTGTAGTGCAAACTCGAGTGAGCATATCATAAAACTGTCAATCAAATGTATAAGGAAAGAATCCCACTGCGACAATATATATGTTTGTTTGTTTGTTTGTTTGTAAGTGTGTTTGTTTGCTAGTTTGTGTGCAGCTCTCTTTCTTTCTTTCTCTTTCTCCTTTTTTTTGCTCTTCTCTCTCTCTCTCTCTCTCTCTCTCCTTTCTCTCTCGGTCTTATCATGAAAATAAATGTTCCGAAGGTTTAAGGGAACTATTAAACACAGGATAAGTCGAGGATCGCGATTGCACTTTTTGAGTTGGTGGTGGGTATTTGGGTGGAATTATTTACTTGAGTTATTTTGGGGTATTTTGGGTGTAGTTGAAGAAGTTTGGAAGTATGTTGATGATGTTTTGGCTGCTTATTGGGGGTGCCTGTTTGTGTGTGCGTGTGTACGTGTATTTATGCATATACTCTTGAGGTATTTTATTTGTGTACGAAGCTGTATGTTGTTTTTATCACATCAATCATTGTTCTGAATTATTTTCATGGGTATGTAGATACAAGGAAGAAAAAATATGCTGTTGTTGTTAAATAAAGACATGATAAATATGAGTCGTAGTTGATTAATGCTGTGATGATGTTGTTGATGATGTTGTTGATGATGTTGTTGATGATGTTGTTGATGTTTTTGTTGTTGATGTTGTTGTTGATGTTGTTGTTGATGTTTATAGTAATGATGATATTACTGCTAAGGTGTTGATGACGATAATGATGTTAATGATATAGCGCACACTTCCGATTCTAACGTAAATTTAACGCATTAGGTTGCTATATCGTCCATCCCTACTTTCTTTCTTTCTTTCTCTTCCTTTCTGTGTGCGTGTGTGTACGTGTGCGTGCGTGCGTGCGTGTATGCGTCACTAATATCCGATACAATTAAAGCATTTTTTTGAACAATCCTTACAACACACCAACCTTTCAATGAATGAAAACTAGGTGAGAATAAAAAAATAATTAATAAACAATAATACATACATACGTACATACACATAAACACACATAAATACACACACTCACATACTTACATGCATACATACATACACACATACATACAGACAGACAGACAAACCTGCCTACATATAGATAAATAATGCAAAATATTAAGTCAGACAGACAACAAATTAACAACATCAATTGGATTAGTTTGAAAATGTAACTCGATTAGGCGGTGGCTGACATTTGGTTGGATGGAAATTCGTATCTTTATTACTTGATTGATTTTTTCGCTAATTTAATTGGTTGGTTGGCTGGTTGGTTGGTTGGTTGGTTGAATGGATTGGTGATTGGCTGGTTGGGTGGTTGATTGGTTGGTTGGATGGTTGATTGGTCAGTCTATCGGTCGACCGGTCGATCCCACACTCAACATGCTGCCCATCACAACAACAACACTAGCATAGCATCAACAAGTATAACAAAAAAATGTTAATGTCTTTTTCCAGCAATATCCTCAAATACCGGCCATTAATTTGGTCCCTAAAACAAGCAATTAAACACGTTTCTCTCCTTCTCTTTCTTTTCTCTCATTTTTTATCTTTCTCTCTCTTTTCAGTTTTTATTTCTCTTTCTTCGTTTCTTTTTAGCTTTTTTCAGATTTTCTTTTTGCTCTCTTTCTCCGTTATCTCTCCATTATTGCTCTCTATCTTTCTCTCTCTACCTCCCTCTCTCTCTTTTTCTCCCTCCCTCACTTTCTCTCTCTTTTTATCTCTCTCTTTCTCTCTCCCCCTTTTCTATCTTTCTATCACTCTCTCTCTCACTCTCTCTCTCTCTCTCTTATTCTCTCCCTCCATTGGTACATAGCCAGCGTTGCTATGGTGATATTATAAACAAGAGGCATGAATGTATGCATGAACCATTGAATTTTATGTCGTGGATTCTACTGATGATGATTGTGATGATGTTGGCGGTGATGATGATTACGATGGTGCTGTAGTTGATAATGATGACGAGGAAGACGATGATAGTGATGATGATGAAGAAGATGATGATGATGGTGAAGATGGATGGTGATGATGAGAACGATGATGATGATTATGTCGTTGATTTTATCTTCCTCAGACTCTTTGCTGTTGTACGACGCATCACGTGAGCAAGCAACTGCGATGACGTCACGCTATCAAATGATTACTTGATCCTATCTCTTAATCATCGGTGACATTCATCATCGTCGTCGTCGTCATCCTAACATCATCATCGGCGTCACAATTGACATCGTCATCATCATCATCAGCATTATCATTATCCTCATCATCAAAATTATCATCATTATCATCATCAACATTGTCATCATATAATCATCACACTCGTTAATTTTATCATCATCATCGTCGTCGTCATCATCATCATCATCATCATCATTACAAAACGTGGTGACTTTTTCCTCTTAAGAAATTTTACACTTCAAAAAAAAAAAAAACAGAGATTCCCCGCAGGCAAATTTTGTTGACACCGGCAGCGATCCAGACGTTTTTCACTTCAATTTAGCACTCAACAAGAAAAAAATTCACAGCAAACTCTTCACGTGTTAAAATCTTTATTTTTATCATGTGATTCTCTGATACGAAATAAAACTTGAATCAGCGCACAGAAATGAAAATGAATGAAACACAGTGTGACATCTAGAACCAGCGCTAAAACGCTACAAAAAAGTTACAAAATACCTCAGAAATACCGCAATATAATACCAGAAATACAAGCCAAAAACCTCCAAAATACACCCAAAAATGCTAAATAATATGCCACAGAAGATAAAAAAAACTTTTGAACTAATAAAGATAACTGCATCAAGAGATTCGCTATACAATCTTTGTTGTTTTAAATTAGAAAAATTTTATCTAAAAATAAAATAACATGAATCACACAAAAACACACACACACACACACATACATACACACACACACACACACACACACACACACACACACACACACATACATACACACACACACACACACACTTTTTCATTACTTATAATTGGATGCTGCTAATTAAATAACACACCTGGTCTGTTTTACCTGTACAAGCATACCAAACAACGTTATTTATCACCGTTCCCTCTTTTCATCATTGTCATCTTCTTCTTCCTCCTCCTCCTCCTCATTATCATTATCATTATCTACATCATTATCATCATCATCATCGCCATCATCATCAACATTATCACTTTCAAAGTTGTTGCCATCATCATTAACATTATCACTTTCCTCATCATAAGCATCATCATCCCCCTAGACAAGAGACACTTCACCTTTTATCATCATCTACGTCATCATCTAGGTCATCATCTAGGTCATAATCTTCACCGTCCGTGTCACACTCAAAAGACGACAGACTCACCCACAAAAGCATTTTCCATATTTTATTGCCACATTTCATTACGTTAAAGATCTAGTCGGCAGTCATCTTAAGTATATTTTATGCATACATGTCTACCTGTGTTTGTCTATTGTGTATGTGTGTATGTGAATGTATGCGTGTTTGTATATATGCATGTACTTTTGTATATATTTATATGTATGTATGTATGTATGTATGTATGTATGTATGTATGTATGTATGTATGTATGTATGTATGTATGTATGTATGTATGTATGTATGTATGTATGTATGTATGTATGTATGTATGTATGTATGTATGTATGTATGTATGTATGTATGTATGTATGTATGTATGTATGTATGTATGTATGTATGTATGTATGTATGTATGTATGTATGTATGTATGTATGTATGTATGTATGTATGTATGTATGTATGTATGTGAATGTATGTATTAATATGTGTGTTTTTATAGAAATGCATAAATAGATACATTAATGAATTAATATTGTACATGCTTAATTCAGGGTTGTTAAGATTTTTTTATGATAAAAAGAAAAAGAAGGAGAAGAAGAAGAAGAAGAAGAAGAAGAAGAAGAAGATGATGATGATGATGATGATGATGAAGAAGAAGAAGACAAAAAAGAAAAATAATAAAAATAATTCTGGTCTTTTTTAGTTTTGTGCTTATTAAATTTTTCCTCCGATCAAAAGAATTAAAATTAAAAAAAAACCCTCAAAATGGCCGCCAAAAAAAACTCCACAAACCTTCTGGCAGTATGCCAAAATAGCTACCGGGTCACTGATGCAAGTTGTGGTTGAGTCCTTCTTCCAACCTGTACTGGTCAGAAACATGGCGGGCCTGCCGCAGTTGAATGCCACCATTGGGTCCTCTACAGACGCAACAGCCACGGGCTAAGGGGCAAGGGAGGTTTAATTAAATATTAATTAGTTTATTTATCCATTCATTCATTCATTTTGTTTGTTCTTTCGTTTATTCATTCATTAATTATTTACTTAACTAATTAATTAATTCATTCATTCATTCATTCATTTATTTATTTGGCAATGAGGAATTTTTGGTTCTTATGTTGTCTTGTTGCTGTGCTGTTACAATACGTAATGTCATTGATAATAATTATAATAATGGTTTTGGTAAAAGAAATAATGAGTGTATAAATGAATGAATGAATGAATGAGTGAATGAGTGAGTGAGTGAGCGAGTGAGTGAGTGAATGAATGAACGAACGAATGAATGAATGAATTTATTATATAAAGATCTTAAAAAACATTTGAAAATAAATTTCAAAAACTTGATAAATGACATGGCAAATAATAATAATAATTATTAAAAAAATTGTAAGAAGAATAAAATTCTTAATACTTTCACAATCATAATAAGAAAAATAATAGTGAGCATGGTAACAATACAAAGAATAATAGATAATGTTAATGTTAATAAATCATTGGATGAACTTATTCAAACGCATTAAATACATCATAATACATAGGAAGCTAGGAATGGTACAAGTCTGCCATCTCGCTCGCTATCTCTATTTATTAATATCTTTTTCATTCTGTCACTGTTATGAACATCGTTTTAAACGGTAAACAAGTTTACATAAACGCACACGCACGCGCGCACACAGGAACACAGTCACACACAAACATACACACATTATGATTATTTAGTTGGCTATATTCAATTGGATGTTGAAAAGTAATTGGTGAATTGATAAATGAACTAATGAATGAACGAGCGAATGAAGGATGAATGAGTGAATGAATAAATGAACGAACGAACGAACGAATGGACAAAAAAACGAATGAATGGATGGATGAATGAGCGAACGAATGAATGTTTGGGTGAACAGTAGTAGCAATACAAATTTTCAAACTACGGTGATTCAAAGCGTAATAATTGAACACATGATGAAAAATCAAAAATACAGAATGAAACAGAGCACCAGTTTAGAATTTTCACAATAACAATAACAATGATAATACTGTAAGATAGAGTACTGAATTAAAATTCAAAACTAACATCCGCAGCCATCGTCGTCATCACCATCGTCACCACCAGCAACACAGCCAAGTTCATTTTCCACTTTTCCAGCATCACTCTCGAGATTTCTATTTCAAATTTGTTTTTCGTTCCGAAGTTTAAGCCGCAAAATTCGGAAATTGTAATAAATAAACTATTGAGGTTTATTAACTTTGTTAGAAAATGTTGTCAAAAACCACGCGCAAATTGTTATTGGGAACCCAGCGAGCAAAATATATGAACGGGAAGAAGACGGTGTTTATTTGAGTCAGTCTCTATACTATACAGTCTCATCTAGCGACTCTTCTCTGTACGCGTGAAATTGTATCGATCTCATTAACATAATTTATTCACGATTTGATGCGTGCCGATCTGTGTGTGTGTGTATGTATGTTTGTATCTTTGTGCATGTGTGTGTGTATGTGTGTGTTTGTATGTGCGTTTGAGTGTGTATACTGGAGTGTGAAAGTTCGTGCGTGTATGAATGTGTGTTTGTACGTGTGTATATGTGTGTATTTGTGTATGTATGTACGTACGTTTGTATGTGCGTGTATATGTGTTCGTGTGTATGGGATGATTCAGACGCTGGCACAGTTGCTAATATTAGCAAATATCTGATAATAAATTCAGTGATGCAAGAATGAATTTAATGTAGAATTTTTGACTATATATATTTCAGTTTTATTTCATTTATTTTTATAATTGTTTAAATTAGAAATTGAATTATGGAGTCTGTTTTTAGTTTTGAGAGTCTTAATTGAAAGCATCGCAACCTAAAATACATTCATCTCATGATGACTTTTTGCTCCCCAGAGTGCAGTAAGATTTACTCGTTCATTATCCGATAGAACTTCGTGAGAGAAAAATAACTTAATATTTAAAAAAAGATTTTAAAAATATATATAATCAATTAAATATTTTAATATAGTTATTAGAATAATTTAAATTTAAAAACGAAAAAGAAGAGAAAAAGTTTTGGGCAAAGCTGTGTGTAACGGGAGAAGATAACTGGCTTATTAATCTGAGAATGATTGTGATTAATTGCGTTCTCCCTCGCCTTTCGATTTATCCTAGACGATATCAAGAATCTTACTTCTTCATCTTCTTCTTCATCATCATCTTTTTCTTCATCTTCATCTTCTTCATCACCATCTTCATCATCATTTAACTCCTTCATCTTCACCATCGGCATCGTCTTCATCATCATCATGGTCGTCGTCGTCATCATCTTTGTTATCATCGGTTTTATCATCATCAACACCATTTTTATGGCTATTTCATTTGTTCATCCGTTCATTCGGGCATTCCTTTATTTGTTCATATAACTGCCCGTTCGTTCATTTCACTCACTCATTCAATTCCACCCACTAAATAATATTCAATATTCTTGTCTTCGTATTCATTCTCTCTTGTCATTTTTCTTATTTAATTTTATTTATAAAATAATAATTAAAAATACTTTGAAAATCAGATAAAATAAATTAAATAAAACCATTAAATAAATATTGGAACAGATTGTCTGATCTGACGGGAGCTAAGTTATCCTTGGAGATTTGGCGTCGAATTAGTTTTTATTCATTCATTCATTCATTTAATTCTTTCTTCACTCACTCATTCATTCATTCATTTATCTATTCGCGTCTTCCTTTGTTTGTTCTTTCATTTATTCATTCGTTCATTCATGCTTTTACATTTGACAATTAATTGAAATATTGAAATATTCATCCATTATTCATTCACTCCTCCATCTATCTTTCTATTCATCAATCCATCTATTCATTCATTCATTTGTCTATCCATCCAGTCATCCATCTTTTTATCCAATCATTGGTTCATTAAATCGTTTTGTAAAAATTAAATTGATACTAATCACTAACAACCAATCAACCAACCAACCACCCAGCCAACCTATCAACCATCTAACCAACCAGCCAAACAACCAACCAACCAATCAACCATCTAACCAACCAGCCAACCAACTTCGAGCAGACCACACCAATGGGCGAATAATAAAAATAATAATAATAAATCAGTGATGTGTTAATCTGCATGTACGTGTGATGAGCTGTTGTATGCTGTGGAGAAAATTAGGAAGAAGAGCGAGAAAGAGAGAGAGAGAGAGATAGAGAGAGAAAGAGCGAGAGAGAGACAAAATTAGTGAGTGTGACGGAGATAAACAAAATGAAAACCACTAAAGAAAGAAAGCAAAGGAAAAGAAAAGAAAGAGAGAAAAGAGAAAACGGTAAAGAAAGAGAAAGAGAAAGAAAGAAAGAGAGAGAAAAAGAAAGAGAGAAAGAGAGAAAGAGAGAGAGAGAGTCTGAGAACGAACGCGTGAATGAGTGAATGTAAAATGAACAAATGACATAAACATCGAATAGCTGGTCCGGCCGGTCAGCCAACCTATTATGATAGTATATAAAGTACACAATCCACATCTCGAGGAGCACTTAATATAAATAAATTTGAGATAATTTAGTTTTATAATTATTCGTAATTAATATATATTATATTATATATTATAATATAATAATTTTTCAATTAAATTAATAAATACATTTGTTAAAAATATTTTATTGAGAACGGTTTTTAGCCAAATTATGCTTGCTAATCAAGAGACACGCAAAGATTTCGATAAGTTTGTTTGGAATGATGACGTCATTATTAAAAATAATTTTCATAAACATCAACAACAACAACAACATCAACAACAACAACATCAACAACAAAAGCAACGGCGTGTACATACTTGGCAACAATATCAACAACAACATCAGCTACAAATCAATCAGAGCGATAATTGCCGTGAGTCTGAACGAAAGTACTTAAATTTTTATGTACAACAACATCAACAACAACAGCAACATCATCAACAACAACAACAGATAAAATTTACAATCGAATCCTTACTAGACAACAAAAATGTGGCTGTTTCAGAGAAAGTACTGAGCAACAACAACACCTATTTCAACAACAACACCTATTTCAACAACAACAACAACGTCAACAACAACAACAAAACAACAACAACGTACTTAACAAACCAAAACAACGGCCAAATCATCAACAAGGATGGTAGTTTCAAAAACAACAACAGCAACGTGAAAAGAAGAAATGTACATTTCGCCTGCCAGCAAAACAACAATGGAAATATCAACAACAACAACTTCATTTTTAATACAAACATCCAAAACAACAACAACAACAACATAAAACGAATAAGAACAATTTTCACTACAGAGCAGTTACAAAGTTTAGAAAAACAATTCGAGCAGCAGCAATACATGGTTGGATCAGAAAGGTGAGTTGTTGCTGTTGTTGATGTTGTTGTTGCTATTGTTGATGTTGTCATTGCTGTTGTTGCTGTTGCTGATGTTGTTGTTGAAGATGTTGTTGTTGTTGTTGATGATGTTGTTATTGATGTTGCTGTTGCTGATGTTGTCGTTGCTGTTGTTGCTGATGTTGCTAACATCATTATCATCATCAACAACAACAACAAAAACATCATCATCAACATCTTCATTATTGTCACTCTTTCATTCTAGATTATTCCTCGCTTCATCTCTTCATCTGACAGAGGCTCAGGTCAAAGTTTGGTTTCAAAATAGGAGGATAAAATGGAGAAAACAAACGTACCACAACAACAACAACAACAAAAACACTAAATATAATGATAATTATGACGCTGACGTTGATGATGATGATGATGATAAAATAGGTGGTTGGGCTAACAAAATTGAAACTAATGCTAACGATGTTTGTGATGATGATGAAGACAATGATGATGATGATGATGATGACGATGATGATGATGAAAATGTTTGTCAACATTACAGTAATGATGTTGTTATTTGTAATAAACTTTAAAGGGGTTTAATTGTTTCTGCTAACATTGGCTTTGTTTTTGCCATAAAATCTAATAAAAAATTATATATTTTTGAGTAACACCTCACTCAATTAGTCATTCAGCTATTCCTTCGTTTGTTCATTCGTTCGTTCGTTTATTCATTAATTTGTTCGTTCGTTCGTTCGTTTGTTCGTTCGTTCGTTTGTTCGTTCGTTCATTCGTTAATTCGTCATTCGTTCGTTCGTTCGTACTTATTTATATAGTTATTCATCCATCCAACAATGAATCAATCATTGATTCAATGGTTCACTGATTGGTTAATTCATTTAAACATTCATACATTCAATCATTCATTCATTCATGTGTTCATTCATTCATTCACTTCAGACACACACACGCACGCACGCACGTACACATATATATATACACATACATAAGTTATTGTCGGCTTATAAAATTGCCTCTATTTATTTTGAACGTTTTTTTAAAGCATTTGTCTCAGGATGTAAGCAATGACACGTATGTATGTAAAACTATGTATGTATGTATGTATGTATGTATGTATGTATGTATGTATGTATGTATGTATGTATGTATGTATGTATGCATGCATGTATGTATGTATGTATGTATGTATGCATGCATGTAGGTATGTATGTTTGTTTGTATGTATGTATGTATGTTTGTTTGTATGTATGTATGTATGTATGTATGTATGTATGTATGTATGTAT
>NW_008704544.1:910285-967785 GCF_000326865.2 Helobdella robusta
TCTCTCATACCTTTGTCGGCGAAATTGAAAATTGAACGGTGGAAAATAAACAACAACAACAATAATAACAATAATAATAACATATTATCATTAATAATGGCAACAACATCAACAACGACAATAAATAAGCCAGAATATCAATGCAAACATTAAAATTGACAACAACAAAATAACGTTACGAACAACAAAAACATCAACAACAACAATCAACAGCAGCAACAACAACAAAGATAACATCAACAACAATTTAGAAAGCAAATAACAACAAAATTACGTCACCACCATCACCCCAAACAACGACAACAACAACAAAATCAACGATAACAATAAAATCAAAAGATGGCACAACGACAATTTCCTTCAAATTAAATTTTCCTTATTCTTCCATTTATTCACTCGTCTCTTCATTCGTTTATTCATCCGTTTTGTCATTCAGATACTCATTCATTCATTCGTTCGTTCATTCATTCATCCATTCATTCCTTAAATAATTCATTCTTTCATTCAACAATTCATTCATTCATTTAATAATTCACCCATCCATTCCTCCAGTGATTCAACATTCGGTCTTTCTCTCTATCCATTGTAATGACGTCATTGTTCTCTCTCTGACGTCACAACAATGCACGGCGTCCAATCTTAAAGTTAGATTAAATTTCTCAACCTATGTGTCTCTGTATGACACGTTTAACCTTTGCCTAATAACAACAACAACAATAATAACAACAATAACAATAATATTATAATAATAAAAATAATAATTTAACATTATACGCTGTAGTAGCTGAGGCGGCAGTAGTTGTAGTAGTAGTACCAACAGCAGCAGTAGTAGTAGTAGTAGTAATAGTAGTAGTTGTAGAAATGTTTGGGTATCGATCGAGCCAAAAACGTGACGAACAAGTCCATTCATTCACTTGCACTGACAAACAAAGCAAGGAATAATTAATAATAATAATGATAATTATCTTGATAATTATTTTCCACGTCATAATAATATTAATAATAACAATAATAATTATAGCTATAATAATAATTATTATTGTTGTTGTTATTGTTATTATTATCACAATTACATAGAATAATGCGAATAATTGAAACCATCGTTATCATTATCGCATTCCTTTATTCATCATCATCTTCTTCCTCACCATCATCATCGTCGTCGTCATCATCATTCTAATGTTCATCAATATTTAATCATTATCTAGGCGCCAAAAATAATAATAATAATAATACCGTAAAAATAAAATCAACAACAGCAACAACAACAAAAACAATAACAACAGCAACAACAAAGCAACAAATATTTTTAAATTAATTTTCCATTATATTTTTCTCGTTGTCATTGGTAACGTGAGTAAACTATAGTAACGAACAACCAATCAAAATCGGTATACATACATACATACATACATACATACAAAAATACATACATACATACATACATACATACATACATACATACATACATACATACATACATACATACATACATACATACATACATACATACATACATACACACACATACATACACACACACATAAATTGCTTAGATACAAAAGTGTATTAATCTGGTATTTTCTATTTATTTTAGGGATCATTTTGTTATATTAGATACGGGAAGGTACAGAGTCTTGCAAGCCAGACAGGAGAAATTATGTTAATAATAATAATATAATAATATTAATTATTATTATTAATTATAACTTTTATTTATACAAATTATTGTCTTTATTAACTTATTAATTATATATTTTTTAAAACGTCTATCCGCTTGCCGATACAACTTTATCAATTTCAAAATTTCTTATTACTTTTAGTTTTATTATTAAAAAATTATAAAATTTTATCGTAAATGTATTTGTTATTATAATTAAATCATAATTAATTAACAAATCAATCAGTTATTTAACTAATTAATTAATTTTATTATCACCTACCTACACATAAAATTAGATCAAAACCATGGTTTGTTGGCCTATAATTTTTTTATTACATATATAACACTACTATTAATAAATAGTTCTACAACTTTTATTACTACTATTACTACTACTACTACCACTACTACTACTACTACTACTACGACTACTACTACTACCACTACTACTACTACTACTACCACTACTACTATTACTACTACTACCACTACGGCAACGATAGCGGCTACTACTGCTGCTGCTACCCCCACTATTACTACTACTACTACTTGCTACTACTACTACTACTGATAATTTTATTTTGTTTTCAAATTTTGGTTTTATTATTATTGCTTAATAATTTGATCTTTTAATCGGTATTTCAAGTATTTTAATTTACCCTATTATTATTATTATTATTGGATATTTTTATTGTGATTATATTTATTATTATTCTTATTTTGTCCACATCCTCGTATCCGTGCATCGCCGCTGACAGGATGACGACGTGGAAACCAGACGAGCAGGTGCAGTTATTATTATTGTTTGCCTTCTCCTTCTTATTATTATTATCGTTATTATTACGTTTTTGTCGTTGTTATTAATCTGTTATCAAGATAAATGTTTTTTGTTATTGTTGTTCTGTTGTTGTTATCAAGATAATTGTTTTAACTCTACCGTGATCCATACCTTCACTACCAGACTCAATTATAAAATGACATACATTTAACTTTAGGCGCACTCTAATTATACAATATTTACAATACAGTGCATAGTAGCGTATAAATACATAATAATACCTCAAAAATACTCTTTTAACATCCAACGCATTAAAACCTAGTAAACTGCCAGTCAATATACATATAACGAATACACTATGCTATTTTTAAACCCACTAATGCCTCAGTTATGCAATGCTAACACACTAAGAACCCGTCTTACACTCCATTTCTCCATTATACTCCATTAATTACTGAATATTTGACAAACATTCCTCCAATAACTTTTAAATACTGAATTAATACCCTTCGATACCTGTACAAATGCCCAACCAACCATCACCAAATTTCAGAGTGCCGACTTGTATTCGATCTCTTTGATAGGAACGGCAATGGCTACATAGAGGTGCACGAATTGGCGGATGGCCTGAGGGCCATGGGTTCGAATCCGACCGAAGACGAGGTAGAAGAAATGATTCAGGAAGGAGATAGTAAAAGTACATTTTTGTTTTCTGTTGTTGTTTCCACGCCTTCTGTAATTATTATTATATATTTATTATTATATCATTATTTATATATTTATAATTATTATTTAATTATTAGTGGTGGTAGTGGAAGTACTAATTTAGAAGTAGTGGTTTGGGAAGAGTAGTGATTTAGTAGGAGTAGTAATTTAGCAGAAGCAAACACAAAAACAAAACTATTTCACCAGGAAATGAAGATGGGAAGTTAAGTTTCAACGAATTTTTCCAGCTAATGGAAAAATATAGAAAGTCCGCGGAGCAAGAGAGAGAGGCGCTAACCGATGCATTCAGATGTTTTGACAGAAATGGAGATGGAAGGATTGACAAGAGAGAATTGAGAATGGTTAGTTTGGGTCTCTCTCTTTTTTTCTCTCTCTGTGTGTGTGTGGTGAGTGTTGCGAGTGTGTGTGTGTGTGTGTGTGGTGAGTGTTGCGAACGAGTGTGTGTGTGTGCATGTGACAAAAACAACAAAACCCACTTCCACCAAACCAAAAACAACAAACACGCACAAATTCACCAGGCTCTGACTGAAATGGGAATGAGCAAGTTATCGAAGGATGAGGTGGACGATCTCTTCAACGAAGCCGACACCGACGATAACGGATACATTGATTACAGAGGTCACTTCTCTCTTCTTTATTATTTAGAAAAAAAATCAGCGCTATAAAAATATGACCTCTCAGGAATATCAGAGAGAAAGCGTAAAACACACCACTTTTGCATGATAACGCATATGTATACCCGCGTATGTATGTATGTGTGTGTGTGTACGTAGGTGTGGTATGTCCATGTAGTATGTGAGTGTGCGAATGTACGTACGTGTATATACTCTTAGGTGTTTGTTTGTGTGTGTGAGTGTGTGTGTGTGTGTGTCTATGTGTATGTGTGAGTACGAAGTTTATTTGAAACAAGCGAAACATTGTGTGAAAAAAAATTTGTATTTTTTTCAGAACTGGTGAATCTGATTACGAATTAGGGAAGATGTTGATTTGATCCTCATCAACGAAGATGCACGAAACAGAAATATTATTAATGTCGTAAATAATATTCTATACAATTAATTATAGACAATTTTTAATAACTATAATTAAAAATTTCATAACCCGTCACATTAAATTTACACCAAATTATCAGTTTAACAATAAATAAATAAACAAAACAACTAATTAATTAATTGACTGATTGATTAATTGATAAAAGCAAGCCATGCAAATTTGTGAACGAGGTTTATAGTACTTGAAAACAACACTTCACAAATAATTAATTCATTTATGCGAGCTTGATACACGAATAGGATACGTCTCCCTCCCTCTCTCTCTCTCTCTCTCTCTCTCTCTCTCTCTCTCTCTCTCTTTGTTTTTCTCTCTCGACATGATAAAGGTTGAGTAATTTATTTACTGTAATAAAATGAGACGCCATTGAAAATGCGCACTCTCTATGACATTTAAGACATAACAAGAATCATAGACAAATGAATGAACTAATGAATGAATGAATGAATGAATGAATGAACGAATGAATGAATGAATGAACGAACGAATGAACGAACAAACGAATGAATGAATAAATAAATAAGTAAAAAGTATTAAAAACAACTTTTACAAAAAAATAGGAAAAAATTAATATAAAATAATAATCCTTCATTAATATCTTTATAAACAACTCGTTCATCCACGTCTGAATGGGGAATAAAAATAAATAAACGAACGAACGAACGAACAAATAAAAATACACAACAAACTCATCATCATGGGACCTTGGTCAAGAGAAAAAAAACATGATAGAAAATATGCCATCTTGTAACAGAGGCACCCAAACGAAGTTTTAAAACATTAGAAATAAAAGTTACAACAACAACCACAACAACAACAACCACAACAACAGAACAACAACAACCACAACAACAACGATAACAACAACAGCGACAACAACAACAATAATAACTGAGAAAAAAAGTTAAATTAATGACTGATTTCAACTAGCAGACAGACTTGTATAATAAGTTAAACACGCAAAATGTGTAACATACAAAATACAATAAATATATAACCATATATATGTTTGTGTACATTTAATTCAAGTAACCATGTATATATATATATATATATATATATATATATATATATATATATATATATATATATATATATAATTTGTTGGCAACAATTTGTCCTATTAATCACACCATGAAATGTGTTCATGGTGTGATTAATAGGACGGACGCAAGGACGGGGTTGAGTGGTGGTATTGAAAGAGTGGAAAGCTTTGTTTACTTAGGGGATAAGCTGAACGCGGATGGAGGATGTTTGAGCGCAGTTACGGCTAGAGTTCGTGTAGGATGGATGAAATTCAGGGAACTGGGTGGGGTATTGTGTGGAAAGAAATGGTCAGTGAAGATGAAAGGGAGGGTATATAAAGCATGTGTGAGAGCAGCGATGGTATATGGTGGTGAAACTTGGATGTTGAGGAGAGAGGAGGAAAGTGTACTGCAGAGGGCTGAAAGAGCTATGGTGAGGATGATGTGTGGGGTTAAAGTGAAGGATAGGAGGAGTAGTACAGAGCTGATGTCAATGATGGGACTGAATGAAGACATTGTGACATTGATAAGGAGATCGAGATTGCGATGGTATGGACATGTGTTGAGAAGGGATGAAAGGGTCGGGATTAGGCGAGCGTTGGAGTTCGAGGTTGAAGGAGTGGTAGGAAGGGGTCGTCCGCGATTGGGATGAAGAGAGCAGGTGGAGAAGGACAGGGTGAAAGCTGGGTTGCGTGATACTGAGGCGAGTGACAGATGTGGATGGCGTCGAGGGGAATTTCGGTTTCATCATAGGTGGCCAAACGGCAACCCCCGATCTCGGGGAAAATGTCGTCTAAACGTGTGTTGTTTGTTGTTGGCAACAATACTTAAGCATATAATTTCAATGAGATACAGTAAAACAAAAAAGTTAGCGAAAAAAAATAATTGAAAAATATATATATCCATATTTATAGCTGTGTGTGTGTGTCCGTGTATGTGCGTGTGTACATGTGTATAAATACTCAATGATGTGCCATTGTTTTTTTTAAACAATGCTAAGTACATATAGATAAAAGCTTAATGGTAATAGATATAAAATACTTAACAAATAAATATATAAACAAATAAATATATAAATAAATAAGCAATTAATGAAATAAATAAACAAATAATTAGTTATTTAATCAATTAGTTAAATAACACAAGTTATGAAATTGGAGATTTTAAAATGTGTACATGTACGTACACTTGGTATCAACATGTCAATCAAACATTGCACATTTTGCATATACCTATAAACACATTAACAAACACACAACTTGTATACACATACATACTTGTATACACATACACACCTATATACACATACATACTTGTATACACATACACACCTATATACACATACATAATTGTATACACATACACACCTATATACACATACATACTTGTATACACACACATACTTATATACACACACACACGCATACACATACACGCGCACGAAGACCAACTGTCATTTTAAATAATGAAGAAAATTTTAAAAAATAATATAATATAGAGGTATAATAATATAATATATGTATAATAACAAAGAGGTTAAGACAATGTTAACCGTCTAAATAATATTGTTACAAAAGTTGGTGCACGTTTCTGTCTGGTTCTGTTGTACGTGAAACTGGTTGTTTGTATCGTCTGCAGTACTGTACATTCATCATTGCACTTGGTTTCTGTACTTGCATTCGAATGTGGTCCCTTCTATTTAGTACTTATACTCTGGAGTGTATTTGAAATACTCGATGATTTTCGGAGGCAGATTGAGCTTGTGCGGATCGATGCCGGCCTCAAGCAGGACAGACCGACACATGGACTTCAAGGAGAAAGCATTGTAAGGCAGGCGGAAGACTTGAACGACGTGCGGTCCGTGAAGAGAGAACTTGTGCCTGTTAGTTAGATCGCCTAAACGATTGGCACTCTGATCGTGAACGGTAGCGATGACATCCATAGGGATGGCGATCCGCGTACTGCACATAGAAAATATGGGAGCGTAGTTCGTGGGACAGGTGTGCCAGAGGCAGGCGTATCTGTTGAACTGAATGCAGTGCACAGTCTGCGCAGTGTTGCCATCAAGCACATACACATAACAATCGAATGACTTGCCCTCACAGTTGATGTGCATCTCGGAGCCATCTTGAAACCTGTACGACGTCAGCCTCCTCGTACCACCGGTCAGACACAGACAGTTTCGAGTTCTGCCGAGTATGGTGACGACGAGCAGACGACCGTCAGGTGTGTATCGGAGGTCCGTTATGATGGCCCCCTGCGTTGGCAGGGGAGGTAGGGCAGAGGAGTTTCGAAGTCTGAATGACGTTGATACTGTTTTCTGGCTGTCTGATATGTCGGTGAACTTATAGTTGGATGCCAATATGCACCAGAGCCACTGTTCTTTGACGCTGGCTTCTGAATCTCGTCTGCTCTGCTGTTGATCAGTGAATGTGAAAATTAGTAAGCAACTGCTATGAATATAAATTTAAGTTGAAACTTTTTGAATGGCAATGGCTTTAAGAAGAAACAGTTAAATAAAAAAAACGTATTCTTGAAACAGCAAACAGCAGATATTTAAAAAAGCATGAAACTGTACTAACATTTTCAATTTTTGATGAACTGTTAATACTGTTGATGTTGTTGCATGAACTGCTGTTGGGTAAGCAAGTATCTACATTGACATTGCTGGGGTCATAAAATGTTTCTTTGTAGTTGTCTGGAGGAATCAGCTCTACCAAACTCAATGTGTTGTCAGGTCTGACTGTAAAATTTGTTAGGGCAATGCGTTTCCAAGCATGCCTCGGATCAAATGCAAACTTGGGAATACTCGTAGACCTCAGTATTTCAAATCGATTAACAGATAAGAGTTCAAGTGTGTTTAAATTATAAAGAAGCAACTCAACAACATCTGTGTCTAAGTTTCTGGGTGGGATGGAAGAATTCAGTATCCTGTTCAAATTTGAAGTCTCATTCTCCAGTTCTTCTTTCCTAACCGCAGCACTTGAGGAGATGATATCCGTCCTATACCTGGCACAGAAGTCTGTAACTTTCTCTGGGACTCTTGAGCCAACAATGAGCTTCAGGATCAAACACTTGCTGCCATCTGGACTGATCTCACCTGCCAACTTGAAATTGGCACATTCATATAACTTCTGTCCAAACTTTCGAAATTTTTTAGGTTTCAAGTTGAGGAAGCCAAGCTGAGAGATTCCTTGCTTGGATAAGTGCACTATGTATTTGCTGAAAAAAAAAGTAACAAAAGAATTTTAAAAAAAAATTAAATGAAATCAAATGAAATTAGGCTAGATTAGTGGGGTAGGCATGAAACTAAAAAAAATGACCTAGGGGAACATTGTAGGGAACACTACTTTATATCTCGTTCGTTAATGATATCCTGAACATTTGTCTTAGTTCCACAGAAGGAAATAGATAATTATTTTAAGGTCATTAAACTGTTGAAGATTTATTTTATTTGTCACTCATAAATGTAAAATAGCTAATTAATTTTTGTATTTTAGTAACAATTAATTTCTCATTTTTATGTTTACTGCTTGGAGACATGAATTAATATCCTAATATCCTATTAATATCCCTATTAATATCCTAATATTGTTTGTTGCTAAATTACAAAAACGCTAAGGCTAATTGGATCATTTTTTTAATTTCAACTTAATAAAACAAAAATATGTCAAAAAAAAACCTGTCTCTGTAGCAAAGAATACTTTTCAACTTTAAATGGTGAACTGCAATCATCTGAGCAGGTATGTAGTTGTACTCAAAATGTTCAGACATCTTGGCAAACTTCACTTTCCTCATCGAGGGGAAGACTTGATTGTCAGAGGAAGCATTCAACCTCAGCTGACGGGTGGCACAGAAGGCGGGGCTACATTCTTTGTGCTGCTGTCGATCACAATAAAGCACAGTTTCTTTGAAATTTGCAGCTTCTAAAATTTAAATGTAAAATAAAAAAAATTTTAATTTTAAAATTTAAAGTTAAAGAAGTTAAACAGAGATACCTGCGTAGCCATTTTTCCAGCTGTCTATGGAACATTCACCCAGAAGTTGACAGGATTTTTTTTCTTCGTCCCCACTATTATTTTTATTATTATTGTGATTATCAAAAGTTAGAATTTTGTCATTACTACTGTTGGTGCAATCACATCTGAATGATCTATCCGCTCTACTAGTTTCCGATCCCATTTTTGATATGATAATAAACGACTATTAAAAGTAATTATACTAAATTAAGCAATTAGGCGGAGATACGTATTAAAATAATTAAATTATTTCACTGTTGTTAAATATTAAAGTTAAGTTTACTTTTAAAATATAATAATAAATGGCCAGCGCAAAACTATTTAATTGATATGGTTTTGGTCTGTTTTAATGTTATAAAAGATTGTTGAACTAATTTTATGTTAAAATAACAAAACCTATTTGTTTTAATATTTTTTATTTTATAATTTAATGTTTTTAATGCAAAAAATCAGAAAAATGCAATCATTGTGTTCTCTAATTTTTCGTAAAAAGTCAAAAAGTAAACAGTCCTAAACAGCGAAACAAAAATCAGTGAAAATGTTGAAGGCGATTTAAAATTGTTGCGAAACTTTTAGAAAAATTGCAAAATACATTTATTTTTTGCAAATAAGTATTGTCAGTTTACTAATTAAAGTTTTTAATTTCAAAATTTGTGCTCCTTGCTAATGGTGGGCACAAAATTTTGACAAAAAATTACAAATGAATGTGATCTGCTGTGGACCTCTCTTCATAACCAGGTTCGACTTGCCTAATTAGCAATTTTTTAAGTTAATAATTTTTGTTTATTATAAAATAAATAATAGATAATATACTACTGCATTTTACTTTACTAATAAATATAAATTGATCTATTAATTTTCTTATTAAAATATTAAAAAAATTTAATATATATATAAATAATATAAATTTTATACAAACTACAAATTTAAAGTACTTCTAAAACTATATAAACCATGCATAGACATTTTTTCCATGAAATAGGATTCATTAATTATAATTAAAGTAAAATAACCAGCCAGAGCAATATTTAGTTAGTACTATTAGTTAGTGTATAATGGTAATCTGTTGTAGTAGAGTTAGAGTTTTAGAGATACTAAGTTATTTTCAAAATTTAACTGTAAAATAAGTGTAACAATTGAAATACTTGTTCACTACCTATCTATCTTATGTTGTATGCCTTCACTTGTGTGTTTATGCTGGTTTTTAACACCTTGTTTCACATTTGATCTTTTTATACTATTTGAATGTCATTAATCACATGAGTTTTTAAACTCTTTTTATTATATATACTCTTTCAAATACACCTAAATGTCGTTAATTCATTAATTATTTTCAATTTAATTTTCCTCGTCCCATTGATCAAATAAAAGGTGAGGTTTTGACATGGACGATGCAGAACCACATACATGGACAACTGACCAAGTTAGTGAATGGCTGACTGAACATGGTTTCTCAATGTATTGCAATCTCTTCTGCTCTATACACCACATCGATGGTCACACATTGTTACAGTTGACTGAAGACGATTTGAAACAACCGCCTGTGTCTATGCAAAAATTAGGTCATTTTTATTTTATTTTATTTATTTATTTTGTTATTTACTTCAGGTTTTGTAAAATTGTTTATAAAATGTTATTTATATTTTTGAATGAGTTATCAATAAAGTTATTTTTTTCTATTCTCTTTATATCTAGGTGATATTAAAAGGATAATTAATGAGTTGAATAAACTAAGGACTGAAGCATTTTTAAGGAATCCTTCCTTGGTCCCACTTTTTGTGAGTTTTGATTGTTTCATCTACATGATTTGGATTTCAAATTTGCATCTCAATGTTTTTTATTACTAAAATTTCAAACCTTTGTTTTAAAATTTTTGCAGGTTGAAAAAATCAAATTAACCTTTTTAATTTTTTTATTCCACAGCCTGAAAGTTTAAATCAAAAACTGCCAACCAGCATATCGACCAACGGCCTCACACGATACTTTTCTGCCACTAACCAGTTTCAGCCGTTTCAGCCAGTTCGAACAAAACCACTGGTTCTACCTCAATCCTTGACCCCTCCCCAGTGCAGTACCCCATCTCAATCCATCTCCCACCAACTGGACCTACCTTCCTTCGTGGACCAACAACCATCCATCTATGGTGATGCAGCCGAAGACATCGATAGTGACTCACCCACGATTTCGACATTTCTTGAGCCGGAATTCTTTAAACTAATAATTTCTTCTGTGTATCTAACTGTTTCACTCATGTTGACGACGTTTGTTATGGTGATTGTGCATGACAGGGTGCCTGATATGGCCAAATACCCACCACTGCCTGATATCGTCCTCGACAACGTTCCCCACATTCCTTGGGCCTTTGAGGCCTGTGAGGCCCTCATGGTCACACTGGGTGGTTTGCTGCTGGTTGTTTTAGTCTTTCACAAGCATAGGTTAGCTGTGCGTTTTGGTGTGTGTGTCTGTGTGAGCGTATGCGTGCGTGCGTGTGTAGGTTTGCGTTTGTGTGGTGTGTATATAAGTGGATGAAGGAGGATGATTAAAATTTTTAAGATTTTGACTTCATGTATCTTTCATGATTATTTTCACTTTTATCTGCAGTTTTCTAATCTAAATATTCATCACATTAAACTGCAATCATTCACACACACACATCTTAAACCAATAATCATGTAATTGCTATTGAATTAAACAGTTTAATCCTCTCTACCCATTGACAAAAAATAAATACAGATTCATAATAATGAGAAGACTCTTTGCATTAACTGGTACAGTATTTTTGTTGAGGTGTGTTACAATGCTGATAACTTCACTTTCGGTTCCCGGCTCACATCTACAGTGTCATCCAAGGGTTAGTTCCAAATGAATTTGATCATACGTAATACTATTCCGATTTTTTGGAGTACCGCTCAATTACTTTGCTATCCTACTAGCAATTTTCGAATCAGTATTAACTAACATCTCCACAACATATTATAATCAGGGCTTGAAATCATTTAAAGCCCGTGTAGAAACTGCACTCAGCATATACACAGGATTAGGAATGTCTATAAAAGGCGTGCAGACGTGCGGCGATTACATGTTCAGTGGCCACACAGTCGTAACTACTATGTTCAACTTTTTCCTCAATGAATGTTAGTTCAATTGGGATGTTTGACTGTTTTGTATTGTGTCATACATGAATACTCCTATAAAAAATTAAGGTGCTACAGATTTTGAATGTTCTCAACTATTCAGCCATTTGTAACAAGCAATTTATTCAGCTACTTATATCAAAGAATCTAATCTTGATAATAATGATACTTATTTCGATGATGATGATACTAATTATGGTAAAAATTAAAAATGATAGTAATTAAGATAATAATGAGACCTCCACTAACGAATCAGATACCCCAAGAAGCATACCGATGTTACACACCCTTGGCTGGGTCTTCAACTTCTTTGCCATCTTCTTCATCCTCGCAGGCCACGAACACTACAGTATCGACGTCTTCATAGCTTTCTACATCACATCTAGGCTCTTCCTCTACTACCATTCCCTAGCCAACAACAGAGTTCTCATACAGAGAGATGCCAGAACGAGAATTTGGTTTCCACTTTTTACCTTTTTTGAATTTTCGATGGACGGGGTAGTACCAAACGAGTACGAACTACCCTGGATGACTTTTTTCCGATTTGTAGTTAGGCAAGTTAGGAGATGGTTCGGCCTGCAAGTCAACGAAGAAAGCTCGCCTGCAAAAACATCACCCATTAAGAGGTCCCTATCTATATCATCATTCGGTATTGTCAGTGACAGGAGGAAGACAAAAGAGAAACAAATGTGAAGTCGGCATTCACCCCTACCCACTTTTTAAGTCTAATAGTTTTTTTAGGCAATCTGATTTGTCTTATTTGGCGAATCATATTTGCGTTATTTTTTAGCGTATGTTTTATTTAGTTCATTACCATTGCTGTTTAAGTCTGTAATGCGTTCCTATTTCAAAATCAATCTAATCACTGTCCATTTTCAAACTTACAACTAATTTTTTTAGTCTTTTTGTATTATTTCATTGAGTTATTGAGTTGACCATCTTGTTAAAACTGTGTAAAACGCTTGTAGCTATGTGTAAATGTTATTGGGTGTGTGTGTATATATATGCGTGTATTTCTGTGTAAGTGTGTATGCGTCTATGTATAGTGGTTAAACATTTTCGTGACTAAAGGAGTATAGCTTCACATTAATCTACTTTTACACAACTTATGCTGCTATTACGATAATATTTTACGTTTTAGTTTGATGTTTCACAAGCACATACAACACACACTACATTTTTATTCCACCTACACAAATGCATAAACAAACACATACAGATGTATGTATACGCTTTAAAATGCTCATTAAATATGTATATATGTAAATAACGATTTTAAATGTTTATACTACACCGTGTGTATATATATATATATATATATATATATATATATATATATATATTGCTTTAAATGTTTGTACATACAAACGCGTATATATATATATATATACATATATATACACTTTTGTACACACTAACAATCCTGCGCGTATACACGTCTAAAATGTCGTACACTTATGGTTAAGCGTACATTTTGTATTAACTGTAACACTTAACAATGTACAACACATGCATACACTGTACATATGAGAGTAATATTGCAAGTTTATTAGTTTTTTCACATGATTTTTTCTTACGTCAACATTCTGAAGATATTAGACACACACAGACACACGCATTTATTAGTTTTCATTAGATTTCTCTGATTGGGGAAGTAACTTGTTAGTGATATTTTCATAAAAACATATTTGGAATGATTACAATAGTTACTACTCAGTTATTTATTTCATCACTTGGTCAGTTTTACAAATTTGTTTTTTTTATGTTTGAAAGTTTAAATATGTAATTTGTGATATGCTTGATATCTAGCTAATATACATTCTACTGTCTATGTGTACATACATACATACATACATACATACATACATACATACATACATAGACCAACACAGACAAATATATAGATACACGCTTGTATAAAAACGTGGCAGTCCAATTACAGTACCTCTATGCTGCTGCACTGTTAATTAATATGATGTTCATCTATTACTTTTAGCATTTTTATTATACATACCACATTCACATAATCATTTTAAAACTAAAAAATGATTTTAAAATAGTCATGAACAAGTAGCAAATAAAAGATCAAAAGTTATTATTAATATTATTATTTTCATGTGATCGGACTTTTAATTGCAACAAAGGTCCTTCTTCCGAGACATTCCCTCTTTCGTTAGCCTCCTGTATGAGAAACTGTTCTAACAGTGGTGGGAACCTTACTGCTTTTGGTGGTTCAGTTTTTACTCGCTTGGGGACGCTATTGGCTTTCCGTAGAAATTCTTCTTCATCTTGTTTCATTACCAGTCTCCAATCAGCCTTGGCCCCATTCCTTATTTTGATTTCACCCATGTTTTCTCCTCTGAATACTTGTGTGCCGTAGGCTACACTTTCTGACCTTTTATTCAAACTCGACTATATTGCAAAATTTTTTTATGCAAAATAACATTTCACGTTGTTAATGGATGAAATAATTCAATTTCTAAAATTTCATAGAATTAAAATAAAATTAATTAAAATAAAATTGTTAGCACACTTGTGTTGGATCCGACATGTCTGGATCGACTCCTGTGATCCTGATGTAACATGGCTCATCGTAACGTTCGTAAAATGAATTTCGGTAGACTATTCTGCCGATGCCAAAATTTTGAAGTCGGCACAAAATGTCGAATAACCTTTTGCCACTAAAATTTAGTGTCTTGCCGACGAACTTGACTGTCTTAACTGGATCCATTTTTAAACAACCATAGACAAAACATTTATTAAGTCTTCGGCCATAAGTTGATACATTCCTTTTTATATATTATTTACATATTGCAGTATTAGCTCTCATTTTTTAATTATTTATTTTATTTTTATTTTTCTAAATCAAATTTGCGTTTTACAGTTTGATTTACAGAATAAAAATATAAAGGAAAGGTAACAAATCAAATACAAAGGATTGTGTGTTCCATGTTGTCTATCATTTGTATATGTATAGTTATATATAGTTAGGGAAATATATGTAACGAAAAATTGCAGTTCGGTCGTGTTTGCGTTATTTTGCTTCAGTTCCCAGTGCTCTGTCGTTCCTAATTTTTCGATTAGTTTTGATTTTTTATTCCGATTTGCGATAAAAATGGACGAGGAAGCTGAAATTCGTAAATTGTGGAGAATCCGCAAAACTATCATGCAGGTTAGTTAGGCTTTTAGTTTCGTTATTTATAAATCTTAATTTTAGAAGTTTGAATTTATAAATTATTTTTCTTTTATCAAAAACTTGGTACAGGTAGAAGTAGAAGACCGAAAAAATTAAATTTTAATTATTAGGCTTTCATTTTAAATTTAATATATCGTTATTATTTGGAATTCATTCAGTTATGCCATGACAGGATGTACTTGGTAACTCAGTCTGAGTTAGATCAAAATCTGGAGCAGTTCAAGCAGCAGTTTTGTAGGCCAGGTGAAAGGTGTCCACCACGATCAGAGCTTATGGTCCTAGTGGCCCACAACGATGACCCCACAGGTTTGTTTGGTCATTAAATTTTTCATTAATTATTAATTAA
Organism: Helobdella robusta; assembly: GCF_000326865.2. Taxonomy (NCBI): domain Eukaryota; kingdom Metazoa; phylum Annelida; class Clitellata; order Rhynchobdellida; family Glossiphoniidae; genus Helobdella; species Helobdella robusta. Next base: position 926,223 of record NW_008704544.1, read on the forward strand.
TAACTATTATTATTATTACTCCATTATTGATGAAGTTAATATAGTAAATTTAAAACTAATTAATAACAATTTCTAAGTTCCATTAAAATTAAACTTTATTTCAACTTCAAATGAATTCCCTTTAATGTTAATCTTTTTTTACATTTCAAATTTTTATTTTCAGACCAATTGTTTGTATTCTTCCCTGATGAGCCGAAAGTTGGTATAAAGACCATAAAAACATACTGCCAGAAAATGCAAGAGGAATCTATTTCGAGGGCAATCATAGTTGTTCAGCAAGGAATGACTCCATCTGCCAAACAGGTATTTGTGAATAGTTTTTCTCATCTGACTATTTTTCAGTTTATTATGGAAGAAATTGAAGCAACTATCTCACCATTAATCACTGATTATTTTTTTCCTAATTGCTAATCTATATTATACTTTTTTATCGGCAGTCTCTGACAGACATGGCACCTCGATACATTTTGGAGATGTTCCTAGAATCAGAACTCCTAATCAACATAACGGAGCATCAGTTAGTGCCTGAACACATAGTCCTCACTGCAGATGAGAAAAAAGAACTCTTACAGAGATAGTTAGTGTTGAATTCATACACAGTTGTCATAATTTTTTATTTAAATATGCCTTGAATTTCTAATAATTTGTTTACATTTAAATTTAAATTCACTTTTCCAGCAAACTGAAAGACAATCAACTTCCCCGTATTCAATCGAGTGATGCAGTGGCTCGATATTATGGCCTTACAAAAGGGCAAGTGGTGAAAATTGTTCGACCATCTGAAACGGCCGGTCGATACGTATCCTATAGACTTGTCGTTTAAATGAATATTACCATTGTATTATTCAATGTTCGTGTTCTCATGAAAACTATTTCATTATTTTATATTATTCCATTCTCATTTAACTTTATGCTAAAATGTATGTAATTATTTTTCAGTCTAGAATGTTTTGGGAATTAAAATTTTTGTAAGCTAGCAGTTGACAGTTTTTTCTTCATTCATTTCATTAGAAATGTAACATTACATGCAGGTTCATAAAATGTGATCTGATCAAATAAATGTAACGAAAATTTGTAATAAAAATTCGTCGTCCGAACTGAAAGTTTGTACATTGTGCGCGTATTGTACGCTAATGTATGGCTATATCAATTGTAAAGACGTACATATGCTGTATATAGATAGGTGTGATTGATGGGCTGATTCACAGCTTACATATTTCCACAAAAATCTTGTCATAAATTTTTGCAAAGAAATGTGGTTCCCATTACTAAGCGTTATGCGTCTTCTGCGTGTTCAACTTTTTAATCTGCTGTACGCTGACATATGTATGTATATATAAGTCAATTTGTATGTGTGTATTATACATTGTGTATTCATGGCTCTGGTGTTGAGCCGATTAGTCGGTATTTTTGTATAGCGAAGATTGTAGTCTGATAAATTGTAAGTTGTATTATTTTTTATGAATATTGTGCAAAAAACGGCGTTGTCTAAACATTTAAAACTTTGATATAAAATGATTCTTTCAAATTTAAACAGAACCGTTTCTAACCGAGCCGAATTTTAAGCGAGATTTTTGTATCGTACTACTCCATCCCTAAAAAAGTGTTGCTACCTTACACAACATTATTGAAGATATAAATGGTCGCAAACAGGAAGTATTAATCTGGGAATCTCGTACATTGTCCCAGTCGTCTGCTGCCTAACTAGTGATTATGATTTTCTACGGATCTGCGATTTAATGACTTGTTTAATTACGTAAAAATTAGTGCTATTGAAATTTAAAATTGTCCTTTATTGGATAGTTTTTTATCAATTTTTTGAAAAAGTTTTCTACATGATTGATGAAACTTTAAAAAGGTAATCTGGATTAATTTTTCCAAGAGTGAAAGTTTGACATCATATTTCACTTGTTTAGTTAATAGTTAAAAAGGTTAATTAATGAAAATCTTATTTGTAATTCAATTATTATCTAAAAAACACAACTTAAAGATCAATTTTATAATTTATATTTTAAATTTTAGAATTATAAAATCAGTAGTCTGTTTAATCTACTAATTGATCAGAGATAAAGATTTTCTATTGTAAACACTCATTAAAGTTAGTAAAATTAGTGTTTGAGTGTCATTAATTTTCTCATTTTGTAATGAAATAATTTTTGAATAAAAGATATATCACTGAATAAAGTGAATATTGTCTAATATATTTTAGTTTTATAAATTTAATAATTGTATTTATGTTCATTTTTTAATTATTATTATTTAATGATTATTTTTCAGTAAAATTAAAAAGTTATTTGGTAAAAAGAACTAAATTAGAAAAAAGAATAAAACAAATAGTAGCAAAGAAAGATGGGTAATTTGTTGAAGATTCTCTATTGTAGAGATTGTGAAGTGCCTACCAAAGTTGATATCTTTGTCGACTTTGAAAGTATGCCCATGTCTCTCTCTTTGTTTGTGTGTGTGTGTGTGTGTGTGTGTGTGCGTGTTCATAATTTTCTATATTTTAATATTTGGTCTCAAAGTAGCAGTATATACTATATATTATAATGTGTGTGTGTACTTTGTTACAATTTAGTATTTCACTTTTAAACATGAGTGTGTACTGGTGTGAAAATTTTGCAGACGCAGTAGCTACGCAGTCAGAGCAGCCTGTCTGGTCCCAGGTTCAAAGCATTTTACAAGACGCCATGCTCATACTGAAAGACCTGGCTGCATACAAAGGGGCTGCCACTGAAATAAGAGAGGTAATTATCATAATTTATTATAATTATTCATTATTTTTTTATAGCTTTTGCAATTCTCTCCAAGGTATTAACAACTACAACAAAAAGCACACAGGGTATGTATGTAAATAAATATGAGTGCAAGCATCCATAGCATACATGTAGGGATCTCTTTGCATTTAAATTAGGTCACTGCAACATCAGAGCCAGGCGTCTTAACCATTGCACCATCACATTTTATTCTTATTTATTTTTATTTTCTCATTATTTTATATTTTCCTCTCTAGGCCATATCTAATCCACAATCAGATAACTATCAGCAGAGAGCATGGTCAGCTGTGGTGCCATTGGTTCTTCGATTGAAAAGATACTATGAATATTCAACTATTTTGGGTGAGTTTTGTACTTTAGTTATAGTTTTTGGATTGAGTTTCACTTTTAAATTTGTATTTTAGAGAAGTTTAGTGTAGCTACCACTGGTGGAGGCTCAAGTTCCTTGATGAATATTTACAAAACTGGATTACATCTTATAAAATTACAAACATACGAATTCACTCGAAATCAGATTACACAGCATTGATTATCTTTAAAATTGATAAAAAACTAAAATAATTTCTAGAGTCGACGATCCCCAACCTACTTGGTGTCTTATGCTCGAACGACATGACAGCTCGGCAGCATCTGGAGACCCAGCAAGCTTCTTTCAAACAATTTGCCGAATTTCTAGATTTCACTCTGAAGTTTGACGACCTTAAGGTTATTTATTAGCGTAATTTAGCGTTTATTATTCTCTCATTCTTTTTTCTTTCTCTCTCTCTCTTTTCTCTCTTTCTATTTCTCACTCTCTCTCTTTCTTTCTTTCTGTCGCTACATTTATCACATGATTCATACTTTTTTATTTTTAACTCTCAACACGTGTGACCTGTTCATTTGAACAATAATATTGACATTACTTTTGTTATTATTCTTATCAATGTTATTATCATTAATGTTATTATCATTAATGTTATTATTCTTATTGTTATTATTATTATTGTTATTATTATTATTATTATCATCATCACCCAGATGACAAACCCAGCCATACAGAATGATTTCAGCTACTACAGGCGAACACTAAGCAGGATGAAAATGTCCGGAAATGTAGGTTATGATGATGATGGGGAGGAGGAGGATGATGATGATGATAAGGAGGAGGATGATGGTGATGGTGATGATGATGATGATAGTGATAGTAATTATAAAGATGGTGGCGATGATGATGATGATGATGATGATAGTAATTATAAAGATGGTGGCGATGATGATGATGATGATGATTATAGTAATTATAAAGATGGTGGCGATGATGATGATGATGATGATGATGATGATTATAGTAATTATAAAGATGGTGGCGATGATGATGACGACGATGATAGCAATGCTAATTGATGATTTAATCAATATTTTAAGTTTATCAAACAATCAATCAACTAGCCAATCCATAGGAAAATGATTTATTACAAAAATAATTATAATTATATAAATTATATTATATATAATTATTCCAGGATGATTTTGAGAACAGTTTGGACGTCAGCGAGTCGACGGCCAATCGGATGTCCCTATTCTACGCCCACGCAACGCCCATGCTCAAAGTTTTAAGTGATACCACTTCTAAATTCGTCTCCGAGGTCTCTTTGCTGATTGGTCGAATGGGTGATTGAATGATTGGCTGATTGAATTGAGGAATGGTTTGATGGCTGGATGTGATTGAAAATGATTGCTTTAGTCAGTCGAACAGATGAATGGATGAAGGAATGGACGAGCAATGAATGAATGAATGCCTGAATGAATTAATATACAGAAATGAAAATTATTGGTTAGACAGGTAAAGAAATGAATGGATAGTTCATAGATTGAATGAATGAATAAATGGCTGATTTAGTGAATGAATGAATGAATTGATGGACAAATAAATGAATGGATGATTGATTGGCTATTTATAGAACAAAGACCTACCGATAGAAAACACAACAGACTGTCTTTGCACTATGGCTAGTATATGCAGGATCATGATTGAAAATCCGTGAGTTGTTGTGAGGGTTTCTACTGTTGATTCTGCTGCTGCTGTTGTTGTTGTTGTTGTTGTTATGTTGTAGAGTTGTTGTTGTTATTATGTTGTAGAGTTGTTGTTGTTGTTGTTGCTGCTGCTGCTGCTGCTGTTGTTGTGGAATGGAATTAAATAAAATGAGAGTAATGTAAATATGAATAATAATAATAAGAAGAAGAATAAGAAGAAAATAATAATAATTAATAATAATAACAACAGGAAGTACCGGAGCAAGATAACGAATGAGGAGACAGTGATGTTCTGTCTGAGGGTCATGGTCGGAGTCATCATCCTGTACGACCACGTTCATCCCATTGGCGCCTTCGTCAAATCCTCCAACATTGATGTTTGTAGAGTTTTTTCGTTCGTTCGTCCCCTCGTTCGTTCGTTTGTTCGTTCGACCATGCCGTTCTTTATTAACTCAGTCATTTTTTCATTTATGATGTCATTTATTCATTCCTCCAGTCATACAATCATTCATTCATTCATTCATTTTTTCATTTATTTATTTATTCACTAATTCATTTTTTCATATATTGCACTACTGGTGAGCAATGCGGCACCTGTTAGAGTAATTAGATGCGCGTATACAAAAACCTCCACACAACAAACAAACATACACACATATACACATCCAATACAATACACGTGCTGTGCACGCACACACACACACACACACACACACACACACATATATATATATATATATATATATATATATATATATATATATATATATATATATAAACGTACACACAAACACACGCGCGCTCGCACAGATACATACATACAAACCAACATAACTTGAAACAGATAAAAAACTCGATAAAAGTTCTTAAGGATTATGCACCGCAGAAAGTTGAAAGTCTTTTAAATGCTCTTAGGTTTGTTTACGTTTATTCTTTCATTCATTCGTTCTTTTGTTCGTTCATTTGTTCTTTCGTTTGTTCTTTCTTTCATATATTCATTCTTTCGTTCATTTTTACTTTTGATCTTTCATTAATTTCTTTGCTGTTCACATTCGATCGTTCATTTTTCTTTCACTTTGATTCGCTGCTTCCATACAATCATTCATTCATCCATTTCGTTCATTCTTATATTCACTCAACCAATCAGTCAATCAATCAATCGATCATTCATTCATTCATTCATTCAGGTACACAACGAAACATTTGAATGATGACTCAACTCCAAAAACTATCAAAGCTCTCCTGGCATGAAGAATAATTATAAATATTTATAAATAATAATATTAATTGTGTTAATAATAATAATAGTTATTATTACTACTACTACTACTTCTACTAAATTGCTATTACTCCATATTATTTTTTATAAAAGTTACCCAAAATAGTATGCACACACACACGCACGCACACACACACACACACACACACACACACACACACACACATATATATATATATATATATATATATATATATATTCAATAATTATGTATGTATTATATATGTATATATATATACATACACATAATATTTCATTAATATTAACATAATTATCAATAATGACTATTTTTATATTCTAGCATATATACAATATATACAAGAACTATATACATGTATGAACCATATATATCCAATGACAATAACATTTTGTTCTGTTTGGTTTATTTGTTTGTTTGTATTCTTCTATAATTAAATAGATAATCATGTTTATCATTATTATTATTATTAGTAGTAGTAGTAGCGATAGTAGTAGTAGTAGTAGTGGTAGTAGTAGTAGTAGTAGTAGTATTTTGATTTTGATTACTGTTGTTAATAGTATTTTTATAACCATCATGCTGGTTTGCTTGTTTGTTTTTTCAATTAGCACTTTGAAGCACGTACACATACACACACAAAAATATATACAAACCCACACATACATACAAACATGCATACATGCGAACATAATTTTTATACACCATATACAAATGTTGTTTGTTCTAGCATACTCAAATTTTAAACTTGCATGATTTATACATATATGCAAACAATCTTTGATATACATGTTTGTGTGTGTGTGTTGTTTGTACGTATTTATGTATGTTTAAATGTTTGTATGTATGTATGTTTGTATATTTGTATGTATGTATATATTATATAATTGACCAATGAAATTTATTTTTGGCCATTGATTTTTTTGCAAACTGTAACGTTTCTTTAATTGTTTCTTGCTCCTCTCGTTATTATTTTTCAAACATACAAATGTACGTACTTACATACATACGTACATACATACATACATATATACATACATACATACATACATACAGACATGCTTGCATTTCGTTGTTCATCTTCATGCGTTGGTGCTTATTATGTTAGCTAATTGTGTTAAATTTAATTAGTTCTTTGTTGGAAAAAAGTCGCTGAAGTTGTTTTTTTTAAATGTTTTGTTTAAATTTGTATCTAGTGTTTGTATTTATGTTCGTGTGTGTTTATTTGATCGTTTGTATGTTTGTGTGAGTTTTTATCATGGACTCTACTCGATTTGCAAACTGCAAATTTGTATATTGTTGCTTCTATGTTTGTATATTGCTGCTGCGGTCTTAGTTGTATTATTTTATTTTTCAAATTTTTACTTTAGAATTACAAAATTTGTTTGTCTTAGTTCTCTTATTTAATTGTTTGTGCTATGTTTGCTCGTTTCGTTTGTTTGCTCACTTGTTCGTTTGTTCGTTCGTTCGTTAGTTTGTTATAAAATGCACTTTGAATAAAACGAAGACTAACCATAATGTTCTTAATGAATTAATTCGCCTATTATTTCAAAATTTAACTGAAAACTATCGAAAACATGGTTCTTCATTTGTTCATAAATTTATTCGCACGAATAATTATATTTAACTAATAGTATACAAGTTTGGTAAAATCATCTCCCTTTCCAATTTAAATAAATTCCTGGTTAAAGAATTTTTAGCACATGAATCTGCTGTTAAAAATAAGGTTAGGCTCTTGATAATTTATTTTAAAAAGTTCACTTTTAAATGTTCAAGGGTTGTCTAAGTTGACAGACGTTCTGCTTTTATTATTTAACTTGTTGGATCAGAATTCGGGATCGGTTTTCGCAAATTTCAAAGTTCACCTTAGTAAGTTATACATTTTGTTTCATTTTATTTATTTTGTCACAAAGTTTCTTAAAGATTCTAGATTCTTATCAGATAATAAAAATTATATTATCATTATTAACTTTTAACATTGATGTTTGAATAAATCAGTATTCTGTATTTGTTTATTGATTTATAAATTAAATATAATCTATTTTTATATTACTTAATAAAGTTAATTAAATTAACATAACAATTAATTTGAAATAAAACATTTTTATTTAAGAAATACCAAATATAAAATATCAGATCCATGTGTATTAAATGTTCATATGTCATATAATGATATAATCATAATGTATGCTCTGATAACAATCTCTGATAACAATCTTTTTCATACACCATACACACACTCACTCACACACATACAATTATGACTTTATTGTGAGATTATGTGTGTACATGTTTATGGAATGTTTGAATATATTTTATGCACTACTCTTTTCACACAACAATATATATAAATATATGTATGTATATATATATAAATGTGTGTGTGTGTGTGTTTGTGTGTGTATGTGTATGACACACTTGAATATCATATATTAAAATTTTTCACTCATGTATTATAAGTGCTCTTGTCCATTTATAATATATTTATATATACATACCTATATATGTTATTTATGACAGACATTAAATTAGCCCCTCCCACATATATATATATATATATATATATATATATATATATATATATATGATGACTGTATATATAATAACTGTATACATATAAAACTTATATATATATATATATATATATATATATAGATGTGTGTGTTAGTTAAAGCCATACCTAGGTTGAATGAATACAAGCAGTTGAATGAACGGATGAAAAACTTCTCCTTTTTTATGCTTACTTCATAATTTCTAATTTTTTTTTCCTTGCTGTCAATGTTACCAAAAAAATATCAATACTAATAATAATAATAACAACCTTAATGGCAATAACATTAACAACAACATTAACATCAAAAACAACAACAAAAATTTTTATAATAATGATGATGATGATGATTTAGATTATGGGCTCTAAGGTTTCTACGCTTCTGCAGCCAGAGGAAGTCGAAGAGATCCAAGCAGAAACTGGGTGTATGTTACTACCATATTCCTTCTTCTTTTTATTTTTATTATTCTTGCTTTTATTGTTATTCTTCTTCTTTCTCTTCTTCTTTCTCTTCTTCTTCTTCTTCTTCTTCCTCTTCTTCTTCTTCTTCCTTTTCTTCTTCCTAGTATTATTATTATTGTTATTATCATTGTTATTATTCTTGGATAGTCACACCGAACCAGATATACAGATTGTACAGTAGGTTCACCAGGCTTGATAAAAATGGCAATGGCTATCTCTGGTTAGTTCACATGCGTGCACATCATCATCATCATCATCTCACCATCATTGTCATCTTCATCACCATCATCTCATCTCGTCATCATCTTCATCACCATCATCCTCATTACGTCACATCATCGTCATCATTTAAATAGTAAAGAGGACTTTTTTCGAATCCCTGAGTTAGCCATCAACCCACTGAGTGAGAGGATTGTGTATGCTTTCTTTTCTGATCAGTTAGTTGATTGCTTGATTGATTGATTTGTCGATTGATTGGTTGATTGATTGGTTGATTGATGGTCGATTGATTTGTTGATTGATTGACTTATCTATTACTTGATTAATTACTGACCGACTGATTGATTGATCACCCAGCTGGACTACTCTCTGACTGACTGAATGAATGATTGACCAATTGATTGATCGATCGATCGATTGGATAATTGATTGACAGATTGATTTTTTGATTGATTGACAGATTGATTGACAGATTAATTGACAGATTAATTGATTGATTGATCGTTCATTTGCAGAGGCTTGGATGACGACCAGATAAACTTCCGACAATTCACGAGGGTCCTGGCGAGGTTCCTGCCCGTCAATGCTAAGGACGGCAACAGGAACAAACTCAACAACAAAACCGACAAACTAAAATGTCTGTTGTTGGTGAAGGATGACGACGATGATGATGATGGTGATGATAATAATGGTGAAGGATGACGACGATGATGATGATGATGGTGATGATAATAATGGTGAAGGATGACGACGATGATGATGATGGTGATGATAATAATGGTGAAGGATGACGACGATGATGATGATGGTGATGATAATAATGGGGAAGGATGACGACGATGATGATGATGGTGATGATAATAATGGGGAAGGATGACGACGATGATGATGATGGTGATGATAATAATGGTGAATGATGATGGTGATGATAATAATGGGGAAGGATGACGACGATGATGATGATGATGGTGATGATAATAATGGTGAAGGATGACGACGATGATGATGATGGTGATGATAATAATGGTGAAGGATGACGACGATGATGATGATGGTGATGATAATAATGGGGAAGGATGACGACGATGATGATGATGGTGATGATAATAATGGTGAATGATGATGATGATAATGGTGAATGATGATGATGATAATGGTGAATGATGATGATGGTGGTGATGATGATAATAATAATGATAATAATACGAGAACAGTTGCATTTCGAATGTACGATCTAGACGGCGATAACAAGATATCGAGAGATGAACTCATCAACATCTTGCACATGATGGTCGGAGCCAATATATCTGAAGATCAAGTTGGTTGATTGTTTCATTGGTTGGTTGGTTATTTGATTGGTTGATTGATTGATTGATTGACAAATTATTTGATTGACATTTAAAATGTTTCCAACGTAAAGTTGGGCAGCATTGCTGATAGGACCCTTGTTGAAGCAGATTGCAATGAAGATGGGAGCATCTGCTTCGATGAATTCGTCAAGATCATGTCCAAAGTCGACGTTGAACAGAAGATGAGCTTGAAGTTTCTCGATTGAGTGATTGATTGATTGATTGATTGATTGATTACATTCAGTTGTTTGATTGATGTCTTCATTCGATTTCACTTAACACTCGCACTTGTTATTACAATGCTTCCTTTGCGTGCGTTTCAAAGGATTGTTTGAGTTTTTAAACAATCATTTATTAACTTTATTTTATCGATTGCTTTGTTGTTTGATCAGTTTAGTGATTGATGGGTTGACTGATTGATTGGTTGATTGATTGATTGATTGATTGAATGATTGATTGATTTATTGATTCGTTCATTCATTCATTCATTTATTCATTCATTCATTCATTTCAATCACTTTCAATAATTTTTAATACATGACCCCTCCCTAGCTATTTCAATTTTAAAGTTTTTATATATATATATATATATATATATATATATATATATATAAATATATATCTAAAAAATGCACATCTCGGCATCTTGGCTTGTTTATGTTCGATTACTGTTATACAGACACACACGCACACACGCACACCGCACACACACACACCACAAACATACATAGATACATACGCACGCACACGCACACAAATAATATATAATTTATTTTTTCAGTTTAAAATTGTTACTATCATGAATAAATAAAAAAATTTATTTTGCAATAAAGCGTTTATTTAATTCTTTTCTTTTTCGTTGTAAATATTATTAAATAATAATAACAATAATAATAATATAAAACAATAATAATAATAACAATGATAACAATCACATGATATAAGGACAAATATCACAATGATAACAACACTCCACATGAACGCAAAAATCGATATATATATATATATATATATATATATATATATATATATATATATATATATATATGTAACATAATATATATGATATATGTGTGTGTGTGTGCGTGTGTGGTGTGTACAAAGAGGAATGTTGAGAGATAGAAAAAGATGAGAGAGATTGAGAATAAAGAGCTTTTTTTTCTATATAATTTTAAAATATTTTTCTAAATATATATTTATCCAGACGTATTTTTATTTATTTATTTATTTATTCATTCATTTATTCATAATTTTAACGTAAAAAAAATTTTTCAAAAATAAAGGCACGATTAAAGCAATGAGTTGAGCCTACATGCGTAATACGCAACTTTATCTATTCAAGTTATCATTTCAAATTAGTGTGTGTGTGTGTGTTTATGAGTGTGTAAATGTGTGTGTGTGTATGTGTTGTGTTGTGTGTGTATTATGTCATAGTTCTGTCTATAAGTATATTTATGTGCTAAGAAATATGTACCTCAAATACCTCAAATGTACAAATTTATAAAGTTATATATGTATATAATATATGTAAGTTATTTGTGTATAACAAATTATAAATAAAATCATAGAAAATTTATCGCTGGCGTTTTGTAACAAATCAGTGTGTATATATGGTGCTTTGCGTTTGTATATATATATATATATATATATATATATATATATATATATATATATATATATACGTGTGTGTGTGTGTGCGTGTGTGTGTTTGTATGTGTGTTTGCAAAGTTTATAATTAAAAAACACTATATACACACATATATAGGTAAGTTTTGAATAATTTATATTAAATAAATTTTATATCTATAAAAAAAATGTATATATAAATGTATACAATGCAAATGTGATTTACTTACAAAAACGTTCATTATTTAAATAGAAAAATTAATTAATTTAATTAATTAATTATTTAGTGATAACAGACTCAAATGAACCCCTTGGTTAGCATTCGTTTAAGAAATATTTAAAAATATTTTTTAACAAATTCACATACAATTATACACCTTATTATATATTTATTCACTTTTTTATTTAATTAATTCATTAATTCACTCATTCAATCATTCATTCATTTCCGGTATTCATTCATTCATTCGTTCGTTTTTTTTCTTGTACGTGTTATATAACCCTTGATACCTCAAGTTAACTTCCAGATTTTCCTATTCATATCGACTGCTTGATTGAGATTGGGAGGATGAAGCGGTGGTTGTCATCGCCAGACCGAATTGAAGCGACCACTTCTCAGGTGTCGTTGTTAATGAAGGAAGGGTTGATGAAGACGATGCTGCCATCGTTGTTGTTGTGGCTGCTGTGGCTGCTGTGGTTGCTGCAAAGTTACAAAGAAATTGCTGCTGTGGCGTCATGCTGTATATGAAGGGGTCGTCATCTGGGTAGTGTTGCTCCCCTGCTTGGGGTTCATCTTCTTTCAATTCTACGCCCTTCTCCTTTCTTAAGAACAGTCCTGATAATCGAATTGAAGTAATCGAAGTGGTTCCATGCTCGTGTTCTGATTTTCGTTCGTGTGAAGGTGAAAGAGATTGTGAATAGAGTTGTGGTTGTTCGTGCTGGTAAGAATGCGTTCCTTCTAAATTGACATCTGCTATCGTCGTCGCTGTTGTTGTTGTCGTTGGTGGTTGGATTCTGTACACCTCTAAGCTTGTTTCTCCACTTTGACTGATGTCTCTGCTGCTCTGACTGATTGATTCCATCTGGCTTCCTATCCTGCTTCTACGAGTTCTCGGTCTGAAATGTATTCTCTGATGTCTCTTGCGTTCGTCCGACCGAGCGAACCTCCGCCCGCACAGTTCGCAAATGAATGGTTTTTCTCCTGTGTGAGTGCGAATGTGAGTGGTCAGGTGGTCACTGCGGCTGAACATGCGCTGGCAGATCTGACAACGAAATGGTTTCAAGCCGGAATGCGTTCTCAAATGTCGGTTGAGTTCGTCGGTTCTACCGAATCGTTTCTCGCACATCTCTATCGGGCATAAGTAGGGACGATCCTTCGACGGCAAGGCTGGTGCGTACTGTTCTGTTGCGACGATATTGGGAAGTTGTTTGTCCGCTGGTGAGGATGAGGAAGATGAGGAAGAATTCAATTCCGCTTGTTTACTTTTCGTTTTCTGGATAGCAGTAGCCATCAACAAATCCAACAACTGTCTTCTTTTCTTGTACGGTCGCTTTATTTTGGAAGAATTGTCGCCACTTTTCCGCGCCTTTTTTGAAGTTTTTTTACTTCTCATTTGTTTAGTTTTAAATTCTGCAAACTGACTTTGCGCTTCGGACTGCATCTCTTGTCCCATCTTAACTTCTAACGTTGTTTTTGATTTTTTAAGCATCTTTTGATAACCAGATGTCGAAGGTACTGGCTCATCATAACGACAATATTTTGAATCTGCAGTTGATGTTGCAACTGCTTGCGCGGCTGTGGTGTTAGCTGTACCAGCCGCTGCAACTGAATGTTGAAGATTGTCGCCGTCAATTTCTTCCAAGAGTAAACTTGAACTGTCAACGTATATGTTGCCGGTGAATATGTTGAAATCGGAGGTGCTTTCGAAGGATGCAGGTTCGTTCAGTGAAGCCGACGATGATGATGTTGGTGGCCGATCTGTTGCTGATGTTGTTGCGGATGTTGTTGTTGTTGTTTGCTGCTCGTAAAATTTTGATCTTGCTGTTGAGTCACCGAGCTGAAGTTGGCAAAATGCTAAAAATTTACTTGATGAAAGTTTCTACTTCATGAAAGTTATTAAAAAAAATATTTTAGCAATATTAATTAATTTCAATTATAAATCGATAGCTCGAAGAAGTAAATTTTTGAAGTTGCAGACCTCTGAATGTTTAGCGTGGATGGGATGAGCTTTGTAGACACAGGATGGCCTGCACTTCTCCAACCTTGGATAACTTGCGTAAATTCTTTTCGTCTCACTTGGATTAATCAGGAATTCTTTTCTTTGATCCTGGACGTAGGAGGGTTGGGATAAAGATCCTGATGACTCAAAATGTGTCGACGGGTAGGAGAGAGATTGACGCGAGGACAATATCTGGTGTTGTTGCTGATAAAATGGTTGTTGTTGTTGTTGCTGGTGCTGGTGATATTGTTGTTGCAAGTGTTGTAGTTGAGGTGAATGATGATAATAATGTGATTGTTTTAACAAAGTTGCTTGTATATTGGGCTCTTGCAGTTGTTGAAATCGATATGATTTCTGTTGCGCCTGTTGTTGTTGCTGCTGCTGCTGCAATTGTTTCTGAAGCTTTTGTAGCTGCTGCTGTTGCTGCCGCTGTTCAAGTTGCTGCTGAAATTGTTGTTCTTGAAATTGTTGATATCTAAATAGCTGTTGTTGCTCTGGATAATTGGAAATTGGTTGCTGTTCATTTTGTAGTTGCGCTTGTTGCAGTTGCTGGTAGGTCGTTGGAGAAATGGAGTACTGCAACCCGGAAGCACCAATGACACCAATCCTGTCTTCCTCTCTGTCGCTGTTTTCATCGTCGTCGTCACACCCGCCTATCGTTTGATACTCACTGGCAACTTGTTGGTGGGCATACGTCGGTGGGAGTGCTTCTGATAGTTGTTGATGTTGAAGTTGATGTTGTTGTTGTTGTTTGTGTAGTTGTTCGTGTAGTTGCTGTCGTTGCGAAAAAAGCAGTTGTTCGTGATATTGTTGCTCAAAAGAGGATGAAGTAACAACCAGTTGCGAAGATTCAAGAGGAATGAGTTGTGTTGGCTGGTATACAAAAGGTCCCAAAATTTCTGTGAAGGATTCTGTCTTACTTGGTGCATCAAAATCTGGAAAATTGACTTCATCATAAGATTCTGACGTGTCAATAAATGCTCCTATATTTGGATCGGGTAATGCTTGCTGTGTTTCATGCTGTTGATGAGTTAGTTGCTGCTGCTGTTGTTGCGGCTGCTGTTGCTGCTGTTGCTGCTGCTGCTGTTGGTGGTGGTGGTACTGATGATAGTGATATTTTTGTAAATGTTCTTGGTGCTGTCTTTTTAAAAGTCTGTAATGTTGGTGCAGTTTTTGATGTTGATGATGTTGCAGCCGCTCTAGATGCTGATGATGCAGATGCAGATGCTGATGATGATGTTCGTGTTCTGTCTCTTCCTCTAGATGTCGCTCCCGTAAATTTTTCAACTGAAACTTTGAAGGAAGTTTTAGCACTGAGGCCAGATCGGAACTCGATCGGCGACTCGTTGAGGGTCCGGGAGAACGTCTCATTGTCTCAGACAATGTTGACAAACTTGACGTCTTCATCGGTGGTTTACTTTGGCTAAATTTTGTGTGAGGTGTTTTTGAGATCGTTGATGAAGTCGAATGCGACTTTGCTGTAGTAAACGCTGCGACGTTCGCAGCTGCGGCGATGTGCGGTGGTTGTGGGTTTGCGTCTGGCGATGTTTTGAAAAATTTGCCAGTCAGAAATGTTATATCCGAAGATGATAGAGTCTGTTTTTGTTGTTGGAAGAAATGTTGATGTTGTTGTTTTGTTGCTAGCGATGGCAGAGAAAATGTATGTGGATGTTGTTGTTGTTGCTGTTGTGTTAGTAGTAAAGGAAGTTGCGATGGCTGCTGCTGTTGAAGTTGTTGTGGTTGAGGTATTTGTTGTTGTTGCGGTATTTGTGATGCTGTTGGTTCATCTTCAATTGTACTCACTTGACACTCATCTACATTTTGCATTAGCGATAAGCTGACGTCTGCATCTACGTTGACACCTAAGAAATTTTATAATTTTTGTCTCTGCTTTTTGATTATATTTGTTTTATATAAATTCTTACAAATATATAGACTTGAATTATCTATTACGTGTGTATATATGTATGTACTTGTATGTCTGTGTGTATATATTTGTATATATGTTAGTATCCGTGTATGTATTTTTATAGTTGAGCTCCTATTGGCTAAAATAACAGTAAATCAAACGTGAACTGGTTGTTTATTGGATGATTGAATTTAATAATTGCAAGTTTTTAACGTTAGCTAAACAGCGTTTATTAAATTTATACAGATCAGCCTATCATAACATATGGTTTTTTTGCGGTTCATGAATTCATTCCTTTGTCCTATCATATATTCACTATGATTTGTCTTTTATATTAATAACTCGTTCCTTCATTTAATCACCTATTAACTAATTAATTCAGTAATTCATTAATTCAGTAATTCATTAATTCATTCATTCATTCATTCATTCATTCATTCATTCATTCATTCATTCATTCATTCATTCATACATTCATTCTTTCATTCATTCATTCATTCATTCATCAGAAACCGCATCTACTTTCTTTTATTTGCTAATTCATCCTTTAATCCTTGAACAAATAAATAAATATCCTATCCTCTCTTTGCGAACCGAAATATCAAAAAACTTTCTCTCTTTATCTTTCGTTCTCTCACTCTCTCTTTCTCTCTCTCTCTCTCTTTCTCTATAAATTTTTATATTATATATACACATATATAAATACATCAATCTTTTTTCTCTTTTTCATCTGTGCCCGCTTTCTCTCTTTCTCTCTCGATCTCTCTCTCTCTCTCTCATCTTTACAAATTTCCTCTTCCACTTCCTTCCGTTTATTTCATCAACCCCGATACTAGGATTAACAAATCTAATTTCTTTCCTAAACACACACACACGCACGCACACACGCACGCACGCACACGCATACACAGATTACACACTTAATCCTCTGCTTTTTGTATCAATACACAAATGTATTTACAACATATGAAGAGAGAGAGAGAGAGAGAAAGAGAAAAAGAGAGAGAGACACAAAGAAAGAGAGCTAAAAAAAGTTATAATAAAGACAGCATGGGTTTTTTTTGCAGTTGAACGCGGCAAGTACCAATCAACCAATCAATGGATGGAGCCGAATATCAACCAAGTCATCCAGGCAGATTTTATCTCTATGCCCTAAAAAAATTATATTTATAACATAAAAATTGTGAAAATTTAGAGATTTTTTTAGCACATAACACATACTGATACATACACTTTCATAACCACACACACACACACACACACACACACACACACACACACACACACACACATATATATATCTATATATATACATCTACATGATCTTTCTAATATAAATCGAACTTATATTAGTTGTTATTTCCCATTCATAAAAATCCCTCCATGGTTCCGCAAAAAGGAAAAAATAAACATTTATATAATCTACCGATTCCAATTGGTCAGCTATAATTAGAATCTGAAAATGATGATGACGCACTAAAAATAGATAATATTAATATTAATAGCTAAATAAACATACATACGAAGATACATTGGTGTGTATGTATGTGAGTGAGTATGTATGTATATATGTATGTATGTTTAAATTTGTTTCTGAATGTCTGTATGTAGAATCTATTGTTGATATGATGATATGTATGTATTGAAATGAATAAGTATATTGAATATATATGTGTGTATATATTTATGTATGTATGTGTGTGTATGTTTGTTTGTATGTATGTTTGTTTGAATGTTTGTATGTTTGTAAGTGCCATTTGTCGTAAATATTTTTAGTCTATGCCACAATTGTAAAGAACCTTCTCGAACGTGAGATAAACATTCAGAAAATAGCTTTCCGTACGTGTGTGTATGTTTGTATGTATGTGTATGTTTGTGTTTATCTTTGTGTGTGTGTATGTGTGGTGTGTGTGTGTATTGTGTACGTATGTATGTATGTATGTATGTATGTATGTATGTATGTATGTATGTATGTATGTATGTATGTATGTATGTATGTATGTATGTATGTATGTATGTATGTATGTATGTATGTATGTATGTATGTTTGTATGTATGTATGTATGAATGAATTGATTGAATGAATGAATGAATGAATGAATGAATGAATGAATGAATGAATGAATGAATGAATGAATGAATGAATGAATGAATGAATGAATGAATGAATGAATGAACGAACAAACGAACGAACGAACGAATGAATGGACAGATGTATGGCCAAAGAATGTATGAATTAATGAACGAATGACATAAGGTGTGATGTTGTGCTGTTGTGCTGTTGTGTCGATGTCTTTGTTTGTGTTTGACACACAAATTATAAAAGAAAATGTTACGCGCATAAAACCTCAGATGCTTATTTTGGTCTCGTTCTTTAAAGAAGAAGAAGAAGATGCTAACGATTGTGAGGTTGATGATGATGGTGATGACTGTTTTAATGATGATGATTGAGACAATGATGATGATGATGATGATAATTATAATAATGACAATGATGATGATGATCATGATACAGATAGTGAACCTTTGCATTCTAAGTTACTCTAAATCAGCCAATGAATACAACTACATATACACATACATCCAGTCAACAGATCCGCAAAATTTATTTTAAAAATTAAAAACCGAGAATCATAATAAAAAAAATTGTACACGAACTAATATTATTATTATTGTTGTTGTAATTACTACTATTTATTCTTACTATTATTAATATTATTATTGTTATTATTATTACAAAAGTTTATTTTATAGAGTTTATTTGATGATCGTTAACGTGCCGCTATATCGATTTTCACAAATTTAGCGTGGGTTGGCAACTAACTATTCGCTACTTGTATTTGTTCGTCCGTTCGTTCGTTCGTTGTTTGTTCATTCGTTCGTTCGTTCGTTTGTTTATTCATTCGTTCATTCATTCATTTATTCCTACTTATTTTTTCTAATTTGTGAAATCAATTCATCAATTGTTCAGTTATTTATTCATTCATCTATCCATTCATAAGTTAATTTATTATTCACTCATTTATTTTTAACCAGCCAACTAACTAATCAACCAACTGACCAACCAAACAATTCCTTAATTCAATCAATCAATCTATCAATCTATCAATCTATCAGTCAGTCAATCAATCAATAAACCAACCAACCAACTAATTAGCAAATCAACCAATCAGCGAATCAACCAACCAACCAATCAACCAATCAATCAATCAATCAACCAATCAACCAACCAATCAACCAACCAATCAGCAAATCAATCAATCAACCAACCAACCAATCAACCAACCAATCAATCAGCAAATCAACCAACCAACCAATCAATTAACCAACCAACCAACTAAAACGCACTAGTTAGTGGGGAGAGCATGATGGGAACATTTGTTAGTAATTCATCAATATCAATGTCCATTTTTCCAAGGTCAACCAAATCAGCGTCAAGGTCAAAGTCCGAAAGCATGACGTCATATTGTCGTTTTTGTTGTTGTTGAGGTAGTTGTTGTTGTTGTTGAAGTAGTTGTTGTTGATGTTGAGGTAGTTGTTGTTGTAGTTGAGGTAGTTGTTGATGTTGAGGTAGTTGTTGCTGATGTTGAGGTAGTTGTTGTTGAGGCAGTTGTTGTTGATGTTGAGATAGTTGTTGTTGTTGTTGTTGAGGTAATTGTTGTTGCTGAGGTAATTGTTGTTGTTGAGGTAGTTGTTGTTGTTGTTGCGGTAGCTGCTGTACCAGCTGTTGTTGTGGCAGTTGTTGTTTTTTATCTTTCTTACTTTTGACTCCTGACTGATGATGGCAAGTCAGCCGATGCTCAAACTGTTTATGATGCTTTAGTTGCTGTTGTGAATGCTGTTGAAGTTGACGATGTTGTTGATGCTGTTGGTGTTGTTGATGCTGTTGATGTCGTTGTTGTTGATGATGATAACCCACCAACACATTTTGGGCTGGATGACTGCAAGATTGAATCATACTTTCACTGACGACAGAAGCAAAACTTGTAGTAGTTGTAGTAGCAGCATAGGCGGCAAAAGTAATAGCAGTAATTGTAATAGTAGCAGCAGCAGTAGTAGTAGTAAAAGTATTAATGGAAGTAGTATTTTCGGTAGCGGCAATAATAGTAGTAGCAACTGTAGTAGCTGTCGTAGCCACAGCAGTACCAGTAGTAGCAGTCGTTGTTGTTGTTGATATCGATGATGATGTTGTAGTCGACGATATTGATGAGGCAATAATCGTTGGTGTAGTTGCTGTGATCGATGTGTTGTTATTGTTGTTTTTGTTGTTGTTGTCTAAATCATCAGTAGCTTTGTCAGGCTCATTTTCCATAGTTTACTCGTTTTCCTGTTATCTGGTTTGGCATTGGATTCTGCTAATTAATTGATTGATTAATTGACTGATTAATTAACTAATTGGTTAATTAACTACTTGTCAGTTTTTAATAATAATTGGTATCTATCACTATTTAATACGCGATGAATTAATTGATTTAGTCACATAAAACATTATAATGAAATTTTAAAATAAGTTTATTTTAAATTACTACATCAGAGCGTAACCCCCCTACTTTCTTATCTGGGTGCTTCACGTGCTTTCCAATCTTATTATCATTGTAAATTAACCCGATTTAAATTATTAGCTATTGTTAGTCTACTTTAATTATCTTTTACAAACAAATCAAAAAATATCGTCTCGTTATGCCAAACAATGTAACTATGAATGTTTGTATTTTAAATAAGTTTTAAGGTGGTACGTACAAGCCAACATTTTCATTGGAGAGGCAAGATGAATGACTGATGAAAAATATTAAAAAATGGAAAAAATCGCAACTGAAAACCCGAGTAGCTGAATCTCTGACGTTTATATAGCTACATCTATTTACCACATGACAGGAGCCAACAGTACATACCTACATACATGCACACATACTAATACACATACACACTTACACACATACATATGTACATGAATACTTCCATACATACGCAGATACATACTGTATTAAAGTGGGTTTGTATGGTTACGCTTAGAATACATACATACATGCGTGCGTACAGACATACATACATACATATACAAACATACATACATACATATACAAACATACATAGATATACAAACATACATACGTATATACAGTAGAGCACGCGTGGAATTTTTATGAATGAAACGTCGTGTTCTTTAACGCCATTGGCCAACGTAAACGTGCGTAGTAGCCGTAGCTACTGTCACAGCAAACGCTTCGCTTGTTCGTGACGTCACAGCTGCAGCTGCCGGCTTTGCTGCTTGCTGCGTATGCAATGGACGATCAGATGATCAGCTGATCAGAATTTTTGTGGAGGTGGTAGTAGCTATCTGCTCTTTCTGAATATTTAAATGGGTCACATGGTTAGCTTTCCGCTTATTGTTATTAGCATTATTTCTTCTTATTATTTTTATTATTATCTAGGTCACATTTGAGGAGTAGGTGTAGATAGTGGCGTGGATAGACTAATGGAACGAATGAATGAATGAACGAACGAAAGAATAAATAAAAGGATTGATGTAAAAAGAAAATTTCTGAATGAAACATCCATTACCTTATGATGGGGACGACGACGACGGACGATGATGATGATGGCGATGATGCGGCACTAGTAGCGGCAACAGTAGTAGTAGTAGTAGTAGTAGTAGTAGTAGTAGTAGTAGTAGTATTTTCATCATCATCATCGTCGTTTTTTTTGCCCACATATTTATTTTTATAAAAACACGGCGCCTATGAAAACCCTCCTAGCCTTGACAAAAGCTTTGAATTAATTGAACAAATGTTCATTTCAAAATTTTAAGAGCGAAAAATTGAAGGAAAAAATGTATGAAACTGTCCTTATTTGATAATAATAACCACAAAATAATAATGACAAAAATAATAATAATAACAAAATAATAATAATAATAATAATCGCAATAATCAGCGCTTGCTGGCAAGTTGTTCTTTCACGAAGTGCGAGAAATTTCATCAAAGGAGGTGCTCTTTAACATTTTTATTGTGGTGACTCGACAATTATTATTATTGTTGCTGTTGTTATTATTGTTGTTTTATTGTTATTATTATTAGTAGTAGTAGTAGTGTAGTATTGTTGTTGTTGTTGTCGTCGTCTTTTTTTTGTTTTATCGTTTTAAAGTACAAAAAATTATTTTAAACTTTAAATAATAATAAATAATAATAATAATATCGATAAATACGACTAACAATAATATAATAAATAATAATAATAATAGATAATAATATCAACAGACACAATAAAGAACACGAACGAATAGCGGATAAAAAGTTGATGAATTATTTAGCGTTTTTTTTCACTTGCTCCCCAAATGTCAAATGCCGCTTTGGTTTCGCCTACCATAACAGATAGATTTATCATCGACACACACACAACACACGCGCGCATACACATTCAGACATAAACACACACACATAAACACACACACATAAACACACACACATAAACACACACACATAAACACACACACATAAGCACACACACATAAACACACACACATAAACACACACATACATGCATACACATACATACATACAAACATACAGACATAGATACAAACAAACAAACATAAAAATCAGCTCACTCCGAAATTTTAATCAAATACAAACATGATGGACATAAACAAAATACAACTGACCACAACTCCGAACACGATCACGTGATAAGCACGTGACACAAAATATATTTGACCTAGTTTTCTGGCTAGGGGCAAATGATGGATGGAGTGTGGATGGAGGAAAGACACGTGTGCTTTTGAAGGAAAAATATTTTGATAAAAGAATAAACGAACAAACGAACAAACGACAGAATGAATGAATGAGAATGAATGAATGAATGAATGAATGAAATGAATGAATGAATGAATGAATGAATGAACGAACGAACGAACGAACGACAGAATGAATGAATGAATGATGGATAGATGCATAAAAACTTAAGTCGGTATGTGTGGCATTTGAGAGATGCGTGTTGGTAGATATTTAAAGAAAGAATTATTCGAAATGCTGACAAGGGGTTTACGACGGAGTTTTGTGATTTTGTCATGATGTTTGTGAGTGCAGGTTCAATCTGTCATCTCTGCAACCTTACTCTGACGTCATTTTCATCATAACTGACGTCATCCTCGTTCTCAGCTCTGAGTTTTCTACCGTTTCAATTTGTCTTCTTTATCATCTGCATTCATGTCCTTATTGTTGTCAACATCATCATTATCATCATCTCCACAAAAATAACAACAACGTCATCATCGTCGCGGTCGTCATCATCATCATTATCGTCGGTTTCATTAAATTAATAAAACATGGAAAAAAACTCTAAAATAATTAAAATAATAATTAGCTTTACTTGAAAACGAAATAATAACAACAACAACAACAATAGAAATAAAAATATTAACGATAATAAAAACAAAGAAAAATAAATATTCTCGGACACGCAAATATATTTTATTCTCTAACCAAAGGCATTAATATTCATAAACCGTTGTTATTTTTGGGTCGTTTTGATTGATTTAGAAGTAGCAGCAGTAGTTGTAGTAGTAGTTGTAGTAGAAATAATAGTAGTAGTAGAAGTTGTAGTTGTAGTAGTAGCAGCGGCAGAAGTAGTAGTAGTAGGAGGAGGAGGAAGAGGAGAGTAGTAGAAGTAGCAGCGGTTGTAATAATAATTGTATCATTTTAGTAGTTATATCTTTACATTTCGTTTATCAATAAGAAAACAACGAAACGGTTACGAAACGATATAACGAAACGACATAACGAAACAAAAATAGATCCAGAAGGAAAAAAAATAAAATCAGCACTAAAAATAAAAGGAAGAAATTGAAAAATAATGATAAAATAAGCCCTGCGTTTAAAACGGATGACAAGTGTCGAGGGAAGAGGCCAAGAACAACAACAACAACAACAACAACAACATAGTTGTAATAACAATAATAGCAACACTTACAGCAACAGTAACAATAACGATAACAATAACAACAATTGCAATAATAATAATATTAATAACAATAACAGTAATATTTACAGTGATAGCAACAACAAGAACTTACTTCGGCATGCGTTTGTTTCCCTTTAAATCTATAAATAAAACTTTTCATCTGAGTTTATTTTTAGTTTATTGAGAAAAAAAATATAGAAAAATTGTTTGAGAATGAGAATCCTATAATTAGCCATGATAGATAAACAAATATATAAATATGTATATTTATAAATATACATGTATATATATATGTATTTAACGAAATAAAAATAAGCCAGTTAGTTCATTTCAACAACAAAATCAATGTCAACAACATCAACAACCACAGATACTACAGCAATCCCATTATGCCACATCCTAACACAACAAAAGCAACAGCAGCAACAACAACAACAATCAAAAAACATAAATAGCAAATGACGTCAACAATAACAATTTGTCTTTTTGGGTTTTTCGACGTCTGTTAACAAGAAATTTAAAATTGAAATTAACCACAACAACACCAACCACAACAACACCAACCATAACAACACCACCACCAACAACAACAGTAACAAATTCAAAATAAATACAAATATAAAAATAAATTAACACACAGACGATATAACTTTCTCCTATAAAAGATATTTCATTCACAAGAGCACAGCATGAATGTACGTATATGTAGCTTCGTAACTTATAAACACATTTTGCTCGACAGAATGGCCAGAAAATGTACATAGGGATAGAGGCGAGCATGGGAAAGGAAAAAAGGTTAAAAAAGGTTAAAGGTCAATTACACTCTTTCAAAGTTCAGAGGATTCAGCAAAGCGCACAAACATCGTACATGAATACAGGCTAAACGACGCGTCACACACGAAGCATGTGATAGGCGGGAATTTTTTTGTCGTATTCGAACCCGGTTACTGCGAAACAGCACCAGGCGACCTTAACCATTAGACTATCACGCCGCCTAAGGAAATCGCGGGACTCCCATGGGTTAAACTTAACTTCCGAGAATGGGAATTTTAGGGAATCATGGAATCGCTGTTCAGGAATCTGGAATGACGGACGGGAATGAAAAAAATGGAAAAAATGTCATCTGCATGCGAAAATAAAAGGCTATATATATATTTCAATATGTATACTCGTACACATGTGATCGACGCATAAACAATTTAGCTCTTTTCATGTGTTTTTACATTTAATTATTTGATGGTGTAAATAAGGCTTTCAACAGACATTGATGTTATATAACAATTGTCCTTCTGACTATGTTATTGGCTTATGATTATTTTTATTCCTATCCAAATTTTGATCTTTAAAAATTATCAGTTATGCACTTCAATAAAGACGTTTGACAAAATTTTAATAATTGAAAGACGATTTTTAGATTCCAGAACAATAGTTGCAGATTTGTTGTTATCAAAAAATTTATTTGTAACATCATAGCTCTTTAAACATCTGAATTTGAACAAGAGAGTGAACATTATCAAGGTGCAGAACTAACGAACAAAAGAATGCATTGAAAAACAAACTAATGAATGCACTGAGAAACGAACAAATGAATGAACGAATGAAGAATCGAATGAATGAGTGAACAACATTCATTTCAGCACACCTGTTAATATTGACATTGCATGTATAGTATATGAACATACACACACAACTCACATTCAAACAAGAGAGCAACATCAACAACCCGTGTTTTAAAAACGCCTTTTATGTCTGTACAACAAAAGAAATGAGACCATGTAGCATCACAACATCAACAACAACACAATCATTACCATCATCATCAACGGTATCATCATCAAACATACATAGGTACATACATACAAACGTACATACAAACAAACATACATGAATACAAACAAACATACAGCATACAAACAAGCATACCTACATACGTACGTACGTATATACATACATACGTACATACAAACAAACAAACATACAAAAAACATACATACATACATACATACAGACATACATATAAGCATACATAAAGAAGTAACCAAACAACATTTTAACGACATGCGTTTGGATTCAAGAGCAGGAAATATGTGGAAATATTAATAGTTTTATTTGCCGTGTGTCATTTATTGTGTATTGCATATGTGGTTGTTTGTGAAGAATGTTGTATGTTTTGTTGTATGGTTTGTTGCATGGTTGTTTTGTATGTATGTTTTTTTTTGTTCTATGTTCAGTTCATTTTACAAACGTGTGGCTGAATAATATTAACAGCTAACCCATTCATTGTAACCTAGGCTACAAAAATATCCTTTTTTTGAGATTATCATCATCATCATCATCATCGCCATCACTATCATCATCATCGTCACCACCACCACATCAGCATCACTATCAGGACGTCGGCAAACAGTGCAGTATCGGCAGGCAACGACAACAACAACTCATGCATATTGTAGCAGGAAAAACGTTCGGTCTTCTTTTAGGAACTTTTCCACAGGAAGTGTCCGCCATTTTTCATCTGTCACGTGCAAGCGGCCATTTTTCAAGATGGCCGATTTATTGCGCGAAACTCTTTGGAGTGATTTATCTCCAAGTTTGCTACGCGCGTGCGCGTGTGTATGTGTGTTTGTGTGTGCATCTATGTGTATGTGTGTGTTTGCGTATGTATGTGTGTCTTTGTAAGTTTATTGAGATTGGTCTGTTGAAGTTCATTAGTTAGTTGATTTCGCAAAAAAATTCTGATAGTCTAGCAAAAAAAGATGACGATTGCAAAGATCAAGATTATGAATTAATCAATGACGTCATCGTCACTTTTTAGCATCATCATCATGAGCAAAAACATTTTCATCATCACCACTATTCAACCAATCGCCGCCAGTAAAACTGCGAAGGATGACCTAACACCACCTACACCCACCCACCAGCCATCAAACCTACCAACCATCAGAAACCCCCCACAACTATGACGACATCATCGAAGTCACGTGCTGCTAACGTCTGATCACGTGATGAACAGGCGGATGACGTCACACAAAACATTTTAAGCGTTGGAGCGAGCCGTTTCTCGACCATTAAAGCACTTTCTACAAACATGCATACAATGACATACATACAAGCAAACAAACATACAAACAAACATACAAACAAACATACATACAAACAAACATACATACAAACAAACATACATACATACATACATACAGACATACATACATACAGACAGACAGACAGACATTTGCACGTGTTAGCATTGCAGGTGATACAAGGAGTAATGTTTTTGTCGTTGATGCTGCTGCTGCTGATGATGATGATGATACCGGAGATGATGATGATGATGATGGTATAGATGGTAATGATAATGATTATTATGATGATCATCATCATCGTCGTCGTCGTCGTCATCATCATCGTCATCCTCCTCCTCATCATCATCATATTGGGCACCATCTTGAATAAATAATTAACATCTTAATCAAAGTATCATCTCATCATCTTTATCATCATTAATATTTTAAATGTATCAATAGCTTTTGATCATTAATAAAAACGTTCTATATACATAAATTATGTATGTGTGTGTCTGTCTATATGTATGTATGTGTGTATGTATGTATATATGTATGTATGTTTGTTTGTTTGTTTGTTTGCTTGCTTGTTTGCTTGCTTGCTTGCTTGTTTGTTTGTTTGTTTGTTTGTTTGTTTGTTTGTTTGTTTGTTTGTATGTATGTATGTTTGTATGTATGTATGTATATATGTCCGTGTGTGTGTGCGTGTGTGTGTGTGTGTGCGTGTGTGTGTGTGTTTAAAATTGATTTAACGCGATATAAGATAATATCAGATAATAAAGAAGGCCTAAGAAATTTAATTATGACTTCCAACCGCATTCATAATTGGCACTATGATTACATGTATGTCTGTGATGCGTTTGTGTGCGTGTGTATGTGTCTATCTGTTTGTGTGTGTCTGTGTGTGCCTGTCTATCGGTGTGTGCGTGTGTATCTGTGTGTGTGTTTCTGTATGTGTGTGTGCTGCTGTTTATTATTATTATTAATATTATCATAATAATAATAATAATAATAATAATAATAATTATTATTATTATTATTATTATTATTATGAGGTTGATGAAACTATTCCTTGAAAATAAAAAAAGTAATTTTCATACAACGATGACGACTACTGCGATAACAGTCATGACGTCATCTTCATTTGTTGACATCACGTGATCTTCAAGGTTAGAAGAGTGCAAAGGTCAAGCGTTTGTATAATGACTTGTGGCCGCTGGCCCACGTGTTATGAGACGATAGTGATGATGATACTGATGATGATACTGATGATGATGATGATACTGATGATGATGATGATATTGATGATGATGAGGAGGAGGAGGAAGATGATGATGATGATGAAGATGATGGTGATAGTTTTTATTTACTTTCATAAGAATTTATAAAGGTTGAAAATTATAAACAACAGCATCAACATCATTGCAACAACAACCACAACAACAAACACCAACAACAGCAACAACAACACCAACAACAGTAACAATAACAGCAACAACAACAATTTCATAACAGATTCATAACAGGTCGTCTTAAGCGTAATGATAATTTATGCTCCCAGCAAGCCAGCCTCATATTAGATGTTAATATCCATGATTAATTGATACAAAGGTTATCCTAATGCTTTGTCATATTATTTTTATTCACTCATTCTTGTCATTCATTCATTCATTCATTCATTCATTCATTCATTCATTCATTCATTCATTCATTCATTCATTCATTCATTCATTAGTTCATTCATTCATTCATTCGATCATTCGTTCATTCATTCATAACATTCATTGAACAAACAATAAGTATTAACATGAACAAGTAAAAATTATTTGAGTAATTTTATTCATAATAATTATAATTTTCATTTTTATTATTATAATTTATTATTTTTTTTTTTATTATAAATTATTAATGTTTTTGATCAACGTTTTTAAAAAAAACATGTAGACATGATTGTCAGTAGTAAATAAGACTAATTAAGAGTCCTGATGACGATGATGATCATGATCATATAATAATAATAATATAATAATAATAATAATAATAATATTAATATTAATAATAATAATCATAATAATCATAATAATATTAACAATAATGTCTATAAAGATAAGTAATATAATTATTAAAAAATAATTATTCATAGTTATAATTATTGTCACTATAATTTTGCTATGTTTATAATTGACGAAGTTTAAAATTTGCACTCGTGTTTATTTAACAACATCATTGCAATAAGTTTATTAAAGTTATTAACCGTACACACATACACACACACACACAAAGAAACACACACATACACACACATTCACATTCACACTCAAACACACACACATGCACACGCACAAACACACATAAACACACACGCACACAACAAAATGATAATATGATAATTGAAGATTATTTTATGATGAAAAATGATGATGACATGTTATGACGACGACGATGATGACGTCATAATCACTGACAATAGTGTCAACGATCATGACGTCAATCCTGATGATGACGTCATTGTCGATGAGGATGATGATGATGAGGATGATGAGGATGGACGATAATCTTAGATACGATCTTATAGATTGATATGTTTGATATAACCGTTAATAAGGAGCAGTCTTTATCATCTGATCAATCAATTAGCCATTAATCAGATGATCAAAAAATGCTTCTAATTGTTCGAAATTGAAAATTATCGCACACGTCAAAATCTCCATTCACTTCTCGGCCAATCACGTTCATGCATTCAAATAATGGGCGGAGTTTATTGCTTGAATGGCAGCCTGATATCTTTACTAGTTAGCATTTCAATTGTGTTTTGTGTAGATAAATAGCCAAATATTTTATCGAAATTATCATCAGTTTTATTCGAAACGAATTTGAATTTTTTTTTCGTTTTCAGAAAATTCGGACCAATCAAATTTCTTTTAACTCCTTCTCGTTGGCAAAATTTTTAATTAAGAATTTCTCAGTAATTCAGCGAAACAATTTAACAAGAATTTGTTCAAATACTCATAGACATATATAAATTTATTATGTAAACATCTCTATAAGCACGAAATTATACAAACACACATATATCATTTATACATACTACAATACACAACACACATACACGAAAACGCCATTACATTTACACGCACACACACACACACACACACACACACATATATATATATATATATATATTGTAAAGACTTTTATATACATGCATATATAACCACAAAAAACTCTTACGTGATTGGCCAATTCAAGCATTACGTCACACGAAAACACCATGTTCTTGCAGCCAATCAGAGAGAAGAGCTCTACCTCGACAACAACAACAACAACGATAATAATAATAACTACAACAATAAAAATAATAATAAAAAGAGGAAACACAACAACAACAGCAATAACAACAAAACTTACTCTGAATTCATAATAAGCATATAAGAGCAGTTAGCGTTCCTATGAGCTATGCTAATAAACACATGCACACGTACGCATACACACAAACACACACACACGCACACACACACACAACCTGTTTGCAAACATCTATGTGTGTGTATATATTAAGTATGTATATATATATATATATATATATATATATATATATAATTACACACGCACACATACATGTATATATGTTTGCAACAGACAAATATCTATCTATAATGGAGATGATGAGGACAACGATGATGTGACTGATGATGAGGATAATGATGAAGAAGAAGAAGAAGAAGAGGAAGAAGAGAAAGATGATGATTATGATGGCGACGGCGGTGAGTGTGTTGTATAGTTTAAATTCAAACGTCACCCATGTTTTCCATGTATTCTTTCCGCCCAGTTGACGTTCATCTTCAGAGGACATATTTTTGTTGGTCATTTTTTTATAGGTAGCTGATCAATTTCTATATTTTATTATTATTGTTATTTTAATTTTTGTTATTATTATTAATAATTATTATTGTTTGGGATTAGATGATAATTGTTTGAAAGTACTCGAGCGAAGAAAATAAAACTTCATACCGCTGTTGTGGACTCTTTGACGTTGAGGTTTTAAATTTGTTGGAAAAAAAATGGTCTCCGTAATTGAAAACAAGACTGCAACATACGCAACAATTATCTCAACAACGAAATCCTCATCAACATCGACGACATCATTATCAACACCTCCCCTCTCACCGACAATCCCATCGGGATCTCACCAGAGTGCAACAAACAGCCAGCAACAGCAACAACAACAACAACAACGACAACAATTCAGTTTTCCTCAATTCCCAAAATATCCCATATCTCCATTCCCATGTTTGCCA
Source organism: Helobdella robusta (assembly GCF_000326865.2). NCBI lineage: Eukaryota > Metazoa > Annelida > Clitellata > Rhynchobdellida > Glossiphoniidae > Helobdella > Helobdella robusta. The sequence goes on from NW_008704544.1 coordinate 957,917, forward strand.
AGATTTCTACCACTATTTCCAATCCCACACCGGCTATCCTTTGCTCCTCTGTTTCTACAGCAACAACACCACCAGCAACTGCAACAAAAACTACAACAACATTTTCAACAAAACATCCAGCAACAACATCAACAGTATATTCATAGTCTGTCTCAACAGCAGCCCCAGGAGCAAACGTTGTCGCAACATTCAAATTTTGTTGAAAGCAACAAAAACAACAACAGCAACAACAGTTTTCAACAATTTGAGAACAATGCGTCGTTGCTGAAACAGCGTTTCAACATGTTTCTTAATCAGAATAAGTTGCTCTGTTGTTCAAGCCCCCTTTATCAGTCGGTTCGTTGTTTATTTCCTGTATTTTATTCACAAGTTTTTTCATTTAAAATTAATTATCTCAATTATTTTCATATTTTAGTTGAAATTCTGTTATCTCAAATTTCATTTCAAAGAACCCGCGAATTTTTGTGTTAGCAGCATTCAAAAAAATATTTCTTAACAGACTGACACCATCAACAAACCTTCGCCAACGATATCATGGAAATACAACAATAACAGCAGCAACAACAACAGCAACAGCAACAACAGCAACAACAAACTCAACAACAACAACTCAAACCCAAATTTTCTCTCGCCCTCCAGCAATTGGTTGCCTGTTGGGAACAACATGAAGGAGGTTTATCACCACCCATCTTATTATCAACAACCACTAAGGTCGACAAACTATTTGTTTGTTTGTTTGTTTGTTCGTTCGTTTATTTATTTATTTTGTTATTACTTTGTTTATTCGTTTGTTCGTTCGTTCATCCATTTTTTTTAACATATTATTCGATTCCTGATGCATCTTACAAAATTTATTTTATCACTACATCACCAACATCATTATCATTTTTATCATCTTCTTCGTCATCATCATCATCATCATCATCATTCCCGTCATAATCATCATCAGTTATGGAGTGATTGACGTGAGGAGAAAGAATGCAACTCGAGAATCAACAACAACGTTGAAATCCTGGTTGTACGAGCACATGAAGAACCCATACCCGACTAAAGGTATGTCTCTGTATGTATGCATGCATGCATGTGTGTATGTATGTATGCATGCATGCATGTATGTGTGTTTGTTTGTTTGTATGCATGCTTGCTTACATGTATTTTTGTGTAACTGCAAACAGATTATTAGCATTATTTTCACTAAACATCAAGCCGTATTGGCAAATTATATGTTTCTCTCACTATGCGTGCACGTTTGTATGTTTGTATGTATGTTTGTATGTTTGTATGTATGTATGTATGTTTGTATGTATGTTTGTATGTATGTATGTATGTTTGTATGTATGTATGTATGTTTGTATGTATGTTTGTATGTATGTATGTATGTTTGTATGTATGTATGTTTGTATGTATGTATGTATGTTTGTATGTATGTATGTTTGTTTGTATGTATGATTGTATGTATGCATGCATGCATGTTTGTATGTGGGCGATGCATTTATCCAATTCACTTTTTTCAAAAATTCATGTAACAAATAATTGCGCCATTATTTTTTGAATGTTTCGATTTTATCAGAAAAATGTTGATATGTTATCACCGCTGTTATTATTGAAATTATCAAGTTGAATAAATGAATGCACGTATGTATGTATGTATGCGTGTGTGTGTGTGTAATTATGTATGTGTATGTGTGTGTATGTATGTATTTGTGTATGTGTGTGTGCACGTAACTCGAACATAATGAGCGTTCAGCGAGAGTCTTCAAAGGAAGAGTTTCGCTCAAAGAGTGTTTCGGCCCTTTTAACTTCCTGACACTCTCGAGCAACAGGGCCACATCCAGAGATCAGTTGAATGTTTCTCGCTGTATAAATAATTTGCCTCGATATGAAATCACCTCTTTTTATATTAAAAAATTGTAGACGTACCAGACAGTTCACCATATAAACCTATCATGATGTGAGTTATCTCGACGAGCCAAGTAAAACGCTACGCCGAATTTGGGAGTGTTGAATAATCTGAAGCCTTACGGGCACACAAGCCCGTCTTTTAACTATTTAAACTTGCATTCTTTTTTCTTCTTGCATAACCACATCCAGTAAGACGCTTGTTCGGCTGTATGTCCTCCTATGTCCTTCATACAACTCGATCGTCTTTTACCTGCCAAATCCAAATCCTTCAAAAAGCTGTGCACTGAACAACCAACAACACTTCTTGCATCGACCTCAACTACGTACAACAAATACCTTAACCCACTTAAGGTGTGTGTATGTATGTATGTATGTATGTTTGTTTGTTTGTATGTATGTATGTACGTATGTATGTATGTGGTTAATTATTATTACTACGCAAACAATTTCAGTCTATTTGGTTTGCATAAACACCTGAAGTGTCATTTGAATTGCATACAATAATGCTAACGTTAATTAGTTTCTTATTTAATTTGTGTTGTATTTACACCTAAGAAGAACCATCCTTACACACGTACACAAAACAAACAAAAACATACAAACAAACATACATACAAACATACAAACAAACAAACAAACATGCAAACATAGGCGAAAAAATTATGTTGGCCATCATAACGAAAATGACGCTGACACAAGTTTCAACGTGGTTTGCTAACGCGAGAAGAAGGCTAAAAAAGGTAAGTAGAGAAAAAATTAATGAAATGAAATGAAAACAAAAATAATATGCAAACACAAAGTTATAATAAATTGTACATTGAAAGTAATTCAAATGTTCGTTGTTTGCATGTAGAAAGATGAATCATTAATCTAAAAATTACTTTTGTTTCTAAGTTTCTATCACAATATATGTCATCAGACCATAAGATCAAACATTTGGATTAAAGATAGTTTATAAGATTTACAAGAGCCGACGGAGAAATTCCAAATCTCTTGATTAAAACAATGTAGCATCCTCCTCATCATCATTCTCGCCAGGAGAACAAGATGGTTTGGTCACCATCAAAACGCACAAACAACAATGGCGATGACGACGACAACGATGATGATGACGACGATGATGACGACGACGATGATGCCGATGTATCTATCGGCCAAAACATCGATGATGACGTCAACATTGATGTCCATAACAACAACAACAACAACAACAACATCAATTTCAACAACAACAGCAGCAGCAGTAACAACAACACAAACTATAATGACGACGATGAAAATGATAACAACAACAATAAGAATTATGATACAAGTTACGCAATCGCTATTAATGATAACAACAACAACAACAACAACAATAATAACAATAACAACAGCAATAACAATAATAATAATAATAATTACAGGAATTTTAGTAACAATAATAATGAGAAAGCCGACGATGAAGACGACGACGATGACGTTTACAATGTCCTTAAAGTTAAAAGACGAAAAAGATTTCTTAAGGAATTTAGTGACACAAGATATTTCAAACGAGGCTACATCATCAACAACAACAACAACCACAACAACAACAACAATAGTAGCAACAATATACCAGACGAAAACAGCAGAAACATTGATAACAACATTCAAAACATCAAAAATAACTTCAATTATATCAACAATAACGATGATTATCATCACGAATTTAACAACAGGAACAACAATGATAATAGCAATAACGACCTTGAAATTAACAACAACAACAACAACAACAACAACAACAACAATAATAATAATAATAATAAAAGAATCTGCGATGAAAACGACGACGACGTTGAAATGAATTGTGATGATAATAACAACATCATCAACAAAAACAACAACAATAACAATAAGAAAAGTATTAGTAGTGATAAAAACAATAGCAGTAATAATAATTATAATAATAATAATAATAATGATGATGATTCTTGGACACTTTGTAAAGACAAATCAACAAAATGCTCCCCTGATTATGATTGCATATATTTTTTGCAACATCAACAAAAACATCAACATCAAAAACATCAACAACAACATCAACAACAACATCAGCAACATCTACAACAGCAACAACAGCAAAAACAACAGAATGTTTATCATAAGAGCAACAGTAATAATTCACTTGGCTATAATAAAAATGAAGACGCTAATGATGATGTTGGTAGTGATTATGATGATGATGATGATGATGATGATAATAATAATAACAACAACAACGACAATAATAATAACAATAAAAAGATTATTATCTCTAGAAGCGTTAAACTAAAATTTGACGATGACGATGATGATGATGAGGAGGAAGACGTTACCGGTGAAATAAACGGTAATTATGATAATAATGATTTAAACAAAAACAACAACAACAAGAATAATAATAATAATAATAATAATAATAATTATGATTGCAGTAATTATGATGATAATAATGAGACTAATGACATCAACAACAATGCCACAGAGCCAACAAATTACATTTCAGATGAAAATAATTTAAATTCTGGAGAATTATTTACCAAAACAACAACAACAACCCTAGAAATATCACAATCATCATCGTCGTCGTCGTCATCATCAGCTGCAGCAGCAGCAGTAGCAGCAGCAACAGCGACTTTACTGCCATCATTATCAAAACCATTACCATTGACGTCATCATCAACGTCATCATCGTCATCATCATTATCGTCTAATAAAAAAGATACTCTGCCATCTACAAAATCTCCAAATTTATCATCATCATCCTTATCAAGGTCATCTTCTTTGTTGACGTCATCAGCCTCACATTCGCTATTTCATAATCACCAACAACATTATCATCATTATCAGCATCGTCACAGTATTCATCATTATCATCATAATCAAATGCGTCTCAAGCCACAGAATCAACATCGTTTTGTGGATGAAAACAACAACAACAACAACAACAAAAGATTAAGAATATGGTCCATTGATGACGTCATAGGAAATCGTTTTTAAAATTTATCTTTTTCCGTTCTTCTTTCGTCAGTTGCTTACATCATTTGTTATTATTATTATTATTATTATTATTATTGTTATTGTTTGTATTGTTTAGTTTACACCACTGTTGTTGGATATTATTGTTGTCATGATTATATTTATATTTATATTATTATTGTTGTTGTTGTTATTGTTGTTGTTTGTATATTTTTTTGACAAAGCATTTTGAGATTTTGAAACGTACATACAAACGTACATACAAACATAGATACAAACATAGATACAAACAAAAAAACTTAGAAAGATACATATATATATACATACATACATACATACATACATACATACATACATACATACATACATACATACATACATACATACATACATACATACATACATATATACATACATACATACATACATACATACATACATACATACATACATACATACATACATACATACATACATACATACATACATACATACATACATACATACATACATACATACATACATAAATACATACATACATAAATACATACATACATACATACATAAATACATACATACATACATACATACATACATAGACATACATACATAGACATACATACATACATAAATTGACGATAATGACGATTATGGTAAACATTGATGATGATGATGATGATAGCGTTTGTTTTTTATGGTTATAACATTGTTATAATAAGAATAATAATAATAATTATTATTATTATTATTGTTGTTATTATTATTAATACAAATAGATTTTCTATAATAAGTTTATTAAGTACAATAATTTGCATCAGTTCCTTGTTCAATGAATGTTTTTAAATAAAGATTAGATTAAAAAAGGTTTTACTGCTTTAAAAATACTAATTAATTAATTAATAACAACAGCAACAACAACAACATCATCAACAACAACAGCATTAACAACAACAACAACAACAAAATCCATAACACGAAAACACACATGCATACAACGTAGACAAAAAGTACACACAAACATATAAATACATACAACATATACACATCAACAACAAACATATACATACATACATATGATACATATCCAACTAAAATACAAAAACATCTTAAAAACTATACGAACAACGATACAAACAAACTAAAAACAAACAAATCAAACGCCAAAATTTCAATGAATACTAATAGTAAAACAATACAAAAGATAATACAAACAAACAAACAGACAAACAAACAAACAGACAGACAAACAAACAAACAAACAATCAGACCGTTGATAACGTGCGTAAGGTTATGAGGCCATCTGTTGGATGTCGTAATACACAAATGAATGCTTCGATAACACGAAAGAATTAACCCCGTACATACAAATACATTTGTTTGTATTTTTTATACATACACACACACAAACATAGATACACATTCATACACAATCATACACACATAAATACAAACATATATACATACACACATACATACATAGACAGACAGAAAAATATACATACATTCTTTCATACATACATACATGCATACATGCATACATACACACACACATAAAAACATACAAATATACACACATACAGCATACATACAAACATACAAACATCCTAATTATGTATTCATCCTTGCTCCTTCATTCATTATTTAAATGATTATAAACATAAACATATATTGGCGCTTGTCTTTTACGCGTGCGTGTGTGTGTGCGTGTATGTTCTTGTGTCTGTGTGTGCGTGCGTGTGTGTGTGCGTGTTTGCGCGCGTGTGTTTGTGCGTGTGCGTGCGTGTGTGTTTATTAATTTGTATCGTTATGAAATAATAATGTTTTTCTTTGTATTAATAACGTTGATGATGATTAATGATAACGTCCCCGGTGGTGATGATGATGATGATGATGACGATGTTGTTGATGATGATGTTGTTGATGATGATGGTGATGATGATTATTCTGATGGTGATGATGATGACGATGATGATGATGATGATGATGACGTCACAAAATGTCGACCACCGTCGTCATCATCATCATCATCATCATTGCCCCAATCATTTACATAAACGAGTAGCCACATTTATGACGTCATTAAATCATCACCGTGACAACGACCATGTTGTCCATAGATAAGAGATTGGGCGGTAATATGTCATGCGACAACTTCAACTAGTAGCTATTATCTATATCTATGGTTCTGTTTATGTTCCGCTTATATCGCTCATATAGAAATTTACACACACACACACAAACATACAAACATGCACAAACACATAAACACACATCCTTACACACACACACACACACACACACATATTTTATATACCTAATTACATTAAATGCAAATGTAAAACAAACAAACAAAAACACTCATGCAAACAAACAGACAGACAAACAAGCAAACAAGCAAACAAACACAAAAACAAACACATTGAATAATGTATGGCGCAGGCGACTTGGATCACAAATCATCAAAAATTTATCGCCTCAGTAATAACTGGCTCGTTGATGTTGTTATATTTCGCGTTTCGTAGCCTTTTGTCGCTCGTAGTGTCGCACGGTCTGTCCTATACTTTTACGGGTTATTTCCATTAATTTTCATCGTATTGTTCCGTTCAATCGAGTTATTTTCCTGAGTTGAACCATGTTTTGCGGGTTCTCTCTCCCTTCTATTCCTCCTTGGATGGATATGCTTTTTCTTTCCACATGAACTGCACAACGGCTGGATGCATCCTTGCTGGCTAAAATATCTTCACGAACATAATTTTTGCAACCATCTTTCTATACATCTATCCTTTCTACTTTTTTTAAATGAATACAACAGCAAAAACAGCAGCGGCAGTAGCAGCAGCAGCGACAGTAGCTACAGTAGCAACGGCAGCAACGGCCGCAACGATAACAAATTGAAATATAGCGTGATGTTGATACGAGATGGGAATCATTTTTGGCAGAGTTCATAACATGGCTGCAGTTAAAACAGATGAATTCGTATTAATTGCTCACTCTCTCTCTCTCTCTCCTTCTCTTTCTCTCTTTCTTTATGGCGAGAAATTTCGTTGTTGTTGTTGACGTCACTATGAAGCGCCTAATTACGGCTCTAAAGCAGTGCTCAGGCTAATAGAAGGTACATACACACTATAAAAAAGGTTAACAATGTATGTATGTATGTATGTATGTATATATGTATGTATGTATGTATGTATGTACGTACGTACGTATGTATGCATGTATGTATGTATATATGTATGTACGTATGTATGTATGTATGTATGTTTTTGTTTGTTTGGTCCGACAATAAAAAATGAATATTTAATAAGGTAAATTAGTATCTTGGAAGCAACTAAATGAGATGTTATTATGATTATTATTATGATTATTATTATTATGATTATTATTATGATTATTATTATTATTATTATTATTATTGTTATTATTATTAATTTCTATTAACCTCTGGTAGTATAGGTAGCGTTTTGTCGGAAATTGTCTTAATAACTCTTTCTAGAATAAATATTTTAATGATGATGATGATACAGACATTGATGATGACGATGATGATGACGATGATGATGACGATGATGATGACGATGACGATGATGATGACGATGATGACGATGATGATGACGATGACGATGATGATGACGATGATGACGATGATGATGATGACTGAAGTAATAGGAATAATGAAGATGTTGTTTATAATTATTGTAAAAAAAACCCGCTTATTTCTCTATCAATATTATTATGATTGGCCGGACAAAAATTGAAATAAAATAAATAAAAAATTAACTAAAGCATCAATTTAATGTCAGCCTCATGTCATTACATTAACATCACATCGCATCACTTCTTTTTCTTCTTCATTTGCTGCTGTTGTTGCTGTTGTTTTTTAGCTTGTTGTTGTGGCTGCTGTAGCTGCTGTGGCTGCTGCTTTTGCTCGTTTGACGCTCTCTGAAGTGACATTTTATTCTGTTTCAATTTTTAGAGAATTGTTAAAAAATTTGTTGAAAATTTTGATTTAATGCAAACAAACATTCAAACACATACAAAAACACACATATACAAACATACAGACACGCGCACACATGCACGCTCATGAACACACACAAACACACACACACACAAACACACACTCACCATTTTTAACTTCTCCACACACTCATCAGCCGACTTTATGATGCGATCGATAGAATCAACGTAAAACTGCCTCTCAATCTCGCACTCCAAACCGGAAGTGACTTTTCCCCCGCCAATCAGATCCGGAGAGGCCATCACGTGACCTTGTTGTTGTTTGTCGTCTGCTTGGTGTTTATTTTTGTCAGCTTTTGTTGTTTTGTCGCTGGGAGAGGATTTACAAATAGAACTAAATGTTGGATGCAGTGGAATGGCTTCGAAATTTGGTGTGTCACCATCGGCACATACAACGTTTACCATGTCGAGAAGTGGTTTCTTTAATAGGTCCAACTGTGTGTTTGTGTTTGTGTGGGTTTGTGTGTGTGTGCGTGTGTGTGCGTGTGTGCGTGCGTTTCACCCTCACCTGTTTCATCATTCTCTCCCCGTTCACTCTCGCCACCAACTCCGCTCTCTCCATCACCTCTGATTTCCTCCTCTTTTCATTCAGTTCACCATCCAACGTCTTCAAACACTGCAATGATAACAATAATAATAATAATGATAATAATTAATAATAATAATATTATTATTATTAATTAATAATAATATTATTATTATTATGATAATAGTGATGACAATGATTATGATAAAAACAAGGCCTTTTTCAGTTCTTCCTTTTCTTTCTTGGTGCTAGTGAGCTCGTCATTCAGGCATTCCACACAGCGTTTCAACTCCTCAACAGCGTCTGCCTTCATTTGTAGGAGCTTCAATAATAGGAATAATAATAATTCATTCATTCGTTTATTCATTCATTCATTCATTCATTCATTCATTCATTCATTCATTCGTTCGTTCGTTCGTTCGTTCGTTCATTCATTCATTCA
>NW_008704544.1:970285-987785 GCF_000326865.2 Helobdella robusta
GACGTCATGACGAAGGTCAAGGGCAAATTGCGTTTTCCGAAGTCTATGACGTCACCTGATTTGTTATTGTTAACTTATTATTATTTCTATTATAATCCTCAGTGGTCTGGTGACATTTTGATTCGAATTTTTTAAAGATGTTAGGTCCATTCGATCACTGTTTCGTTCATATATTTTTCTATTCATTCATTCGTGTATCCGTTTGTTTGTTTATTAATTCATTAATTCATCTATTCATTAATTCATATATTAATTCATTTATTCTTTTATCAATCCATCCATCCATCCATCCATCGGCAACCATTATGAAGGACGTTGAAACAGTTGTCCAGCTGATTCCTGTTCACCCTCGTCCCGTGATTGGTGTTCATGTCGATGATGACGTAACTCATGCTGACGTCATTATATTTAATCAGAGCGTGCATGTCCTCAATCCCTTCACCCTATTGGTTGATCAATTATTTTCAGTAACTAGGTCAGACCATTACTAATTAGGTCAGTTTGATAAGTATTTGTATTTGTCTTATTTTCATCAAGTTAATCTGCCAGACTCAGGTCATAACTGGGTCAAGTTAGTATTTTTCTTATAATTAGGTCAGATTGATGATTACATTTTCTATAGCAGAGCCAAGGTGAAAATAATTTGAAGCGCATCATTTGCATGGGATGGTTAAATGTTTTACGCCAGATGCCAGGACGTGAGGATAATTTCCGCAAGATTTCAAGAAATAAACTCTATCGGATTTATTTATTAACCGAATTTATATTTAACTAAGATTATACCTGGATAGTTATGTGACAATTATTGCATCCGATGGTCGTAATAACCGGATTCAATTGGTACATCTCTGATTCGTTTGTCAGCATGGCTCGTATCTCCGGTTTTTCGTTCATTTCTCGGAGTATTTAATCGATTTTGATTTGACTTATTGTTATCTTTGTAATTAAATTGTTAGAATGTCGTTAATTCAAATATTTTTTGAAAGATTTTCTTTTATAAAGAAATAAAAAATTTTCAACCGTGATTCACTCATAATAAATTATGCTGAAATAAAATATACAACTTTATGAAAAAAAAATTAACAAAATCATCTCCATTTATTGTGTTTATTCATTCATTCATTCATTCATTTATTCATTCATTCATCCATACATTTGTTTATTTATTGTTCTCTGACGTATGCGTAAGCAAAACATTTTCAATTAAATTTCATTTATTTATTATTAGTTATACACACGCACGCGCGCGCGCGCACACACACACACACACATATATATATATTATTGGTGTGTTTGTAAGCGCCCTTTAAAAAGATCTCAGAGGCGCAAACGATTATTGCAGTACTAGGCAAACCATTCCAGACAGCAGGAGCCACTACGAAGAAATTCTATCGACCAAGAGCCAAGTTTGTGTCAGGTACAAACAGTAAACCTGAATTGTCAGAACGCAATGTTTGACTCAGCAGTGGGATTGTTCTAGGAGTGATTTTGTCAGTTAAATATTTAGAGGGTAACTCCCTTAATACATTTTAACACCGTTAAACATATCTTGAAAATAACTCTTTGATAAACCGGATTCCAAAAGATTTCTCTTAACGTGATTGTATTTAAGGCCGCCTTAAACCAACATTGCAGTTCAGTTGTGAGCCGATTGCAGTCTAGACATTTTTAAACCAGACAGGCCGTCACATAGACTATTGGAATAATCTATTTTTGAGTGCTTAAAGTAATGAACAAGACTAAGCCTACGTGACTGTCCAGAGCATTCTTTCGAAACTGCCCTCTAATGTGAACGTTGAAAGACGTCAAAAACAAATCCCAGGTTAAGCGCAGATGTGTAAAACTCAATGTCAGGATCACCAACTCTGATATATAATGTTATATATATATATATATTTTTTTTAAATTCTTTTTAACACAACACAATAGGACCAGAGTTTATTGAAACAAAAAAAAATTCATTATTTTTATTTTTCACCAAATGGCACACATAAAAATACATTTGATGTAAAATTTTCATTCTCTCTTTCTCTCTTCCGCTCTTTCTCTTTCTTTCTCTCTCTCTCTCTTTATGAGTATGTGTAGGTGTATGCGTGTTTTATTGTGTTTGTGTACGTGTATGTGTGTGTGTGTGCGTGCGTGCGAGTGTGGTGTTTTAAAACTGCAAAAAAAAACAAGAATGCAATGCATTATTAATAAAAATAACAAGAGGATATAGTTTCAAATTAAAATATTTTATAACCACATTATATAACAACGTCTTTAGAGAAATTTAGACCAAAAAATAATCTCTTTTATAAAACAACAACAACAACGACAAAAATACATTTATACAAAGTAACAAATTCTCTAAAATGATTTCAAATAATTCCGTGGGGCCAATCGTTGTTGCAAGGGTTGAATGTCATCACGCAGCCCATCAACTAACCCGCAACTCTCTCTTTCTCGCTCTCTCTTTCTATCTTATCCCTTCTTTCTTTCTGTCGATCTATCTCTCAAATTTTCGCTTTTTCTCCCTTTCTAACCTTCTCCATTTCATTTTTCTCTACAATATTTCTCTCTTTTTCTTTCTTTCTATTATTCTTTCATTTTCCACCTCTTTCTCCCCCCTTCTCTCTCTCTCTCTCTCTCTCTCTCTCTCTCTTTCTCTAGAGTAATTTTTTCAACTCATTAACTCTCCTACAGAAAAGTGTTATTGGCAGGTTCATTGTTTGTTCTTACTCTCTAACTCGCATTACCTCCATATCATCATAACGATAACAATGATAATAATAACAACAACAACAACAATAATAATAATAATACTAACAACAATAATAATAACTATACTAATAGTTTCCAAAATTATTTCATAATCGCAACCACCGTTAGGGTTATAATATTTTTCATCATAATTTACAGAAATTTAAATTATTATTATTATTATTATCATCATCATCATCATCATTCCAACTATTGCCACACTCCTTGTCGCAGTCTGACGAACTTTTTTGAGTTGCTCACCTCATCGCCAATAATGACGTCATCGTCGTCGTTAACATCATCATCATCAACGTCATCGTCATTACCATCATCATCATCATCGTCGTCATTGATATCATTATCAGCAATATCGTCATCAGCTCTAATCATCGCGCCGGTAATTTTGTTATCATTTGCAATGCTACTGATTAAATTTGCTGATGATGATGATGATGCTGAAGATGATGATGGTGGTGGTGGTGGCGGTGGTAATGAGCTGACTGGTGGGTGACAGATTTGGAGAGATGATGATGATGGTGGTGGTGGGGGTGATGATGGTGAGAATGATGATGACGACGACGATGACGGTGATGACAACAATGATGATAGCATTTTATTGTTCAACACGATTTGCGAGTGCATTAACTGTTGTTGTTGCTGATTGTTGTTGCACTGTTGTTGTTGTTGATGTTGTTGTTGTTGTTGGTGAATGTAATTAGTAGGAAAACTGACATTGTTGTTATTATTGTTGTTGCTGTTGTTATTGTTTGGCCATTGTTGGTGTTGAATAAAAGGTTGTTGCTGTTGTTGTATTCGTAGTGTTTGTTGTTGATGCTGTTGTTGATGTAGTTGTTGTTGTTGTTGATGTTGTTGATGATGTCGTTGTTGAAATTGCGCTAGGTCATTCGCCAATTCATTTTTTGTGACAACATTCAATGGGCCGTTTTCGTGCGTTGTTGCTGCAACATTTTAGAAGAAAAAAAGCCATTTTTATTTTAAAAAATCGAAAAATATATATATTAAAACACTTTTAAAACAAAAATACAATAAACAAACAATAAAGATGAACATGAAATACACTAATTTAGTTTTTTAGTACATATTTTTATTGCTCCATATATCAAACATCAATCAAACTCGCATTTCGAATGACAGATCATGCAATCAATCATGATTCAACGAACCAATAGGAGCAAAGAAATTTAAAAATGGGCGTGGTTCAGTCTGACCAATGACGGAGCTGTAAATGTTTTGCAATGAGGAGTTAGTTGTGATGTTGTTGTTGTTGTTGTTGTTGTTGTTGTTTGTATCTCGAGGTTTGGTTGCGTTATCATTATTGTGGCATCCGTTGTTGTTGTTTGAAACAATATCACTATTTGAAATTACCATACTCGAGCTGTCGCCATTAATTTTGTTGATGTTGTTGTTGATGCTGTTGTTGATGTTGATGTTATTGATGGCATGGTTATTGTTGTTAAAAAACGTTCTAACATTAATATTAGTGTCAACGCTATTTTTAATGATGTTGTTCGTTGTAGAAGTTGTTGTTTTTGTTGTTGTTGTCATTTGACTAGTTTTAGCATTGTTGGGATTGTTGTTGTTGGTGGTGGGAGTGTTGTTGCCGGGTTTGAAATTATTGAATCTCGTTGCTGTGCTCGAGAGGTCGGCGAACGGTTTGACCTAAAAAATGAAAAAAAAAATTTTATATTGTCCCAAAATCGAAGGAGAAACAACCACAACAACAACAATAACAACCACAACATCAACAACAAATAAAATACAACAACAACATCAACAACAACATCAGCAACAACCATAGGCGAAAACCAAATCAAAGCGTCAACAACATCCCTAAAGTGAGTGCAACAGTAAAAGGAACAACAACACAACAACAACAATAACAAGAACAATAATAATAATAATAATAATAATAATAATAATAATAATAGAAGCTATGATAAAAATATTAGCAAAGCATTCTTATTATTTTTAAAGGAGCGTGTTTGCATGACACGTAATACCATAGCGTGGCTAACATAAGAGATGGAAAAATAATAATAAAAACAACAACAAAAATAATAATAATAATAATAACAACAATTATTATTATTGTATTAATAATTATAATAATGATAATAACAAAAATTATTAATAAAAGTGTGTCAGTTAATATTTCATTTCAAATCAATAAAAAAGTATTTATAAAACGGTATATTTAGGTTTGTGTTTGTATGTTTGTGCGTGTGTTTGTATGTTTGTGCGTGTGTTTGTCTGTATGTTTGTATGCATGTATGTGCGTACGAATGTATGTGTATATATTTGCAGAGGTACAAAATCCTGTTTGAGTGCATTGATACAAAACATAAAAAATACATTTGTACATTTGTATGTGTCTATGTCAATATGTATGTGTATGTGTGAATGTATGTATGTGTACAAATGTAAATGCGTGTGTAAATGTAAATTTATTGGTATGTATGTTTGTATGTAAGCATATAATTGTTTGGTAGTTGTGAACATGGGGTTATACATACACGTACACATACACACATATATAATTTCACGCACGTACGTACATGAAAACAGACAAACAAACAAACAAACAAACAAACAAACAAACGTACGTACGTACGTACGTACGTACGTACGTACGTACATGCATGCATGCATACATACATACATACATACATACATACATACATACATACATACATACATACATACATACATACATACATACATACATACATACATACATACATACATACATACATACATACATACATACATACATACATACATACATACATACATACATACATACATACATATTTATGACGGATGAAGTTATTTAAGATATTGCCTTGGTGTGCCTCAAGGCTTCGCCATGCAATCGACACCACTTATATCACGTCAACTCTTTGTTCTTTTCTTTTCCATCATCATCATCATCATCATACCGTTTCGTTTTGTTATATTACGCCGTATCGATTTAGTAACGGTTCTATTAGTTGAAAATTTGGTTTGGGAAAAATTGATGGATAAAAATATAAAAACACTAACTTCGATTACGTTAGTGACGTCACCAAGAGCGCTGTTAGCTCCAATCACGTAACAGTCACTTTGACTCCTGATGTTGATGTTTTTGTTGTTGTTTGGTACAGAATTGTTGCTGTTGTTGTTGTTGCTGTTGTTGTTGTTGATGCTATTGTTGTTATTTTTATCCGGTTTACAACAGTCTGGGCTCTCACCAACATCATCATCATCATCATCATCATCACAATCATCGATTTCATCATCATCACCATCACCAAGAGCGGCAGCAGGAGGAGCACCAGCAAGAAGAACATCATTATTAGCATCGCCATCAGCGTCGTCGTCATCATCGTAATTCTCAACCATTTCGAAATGAGGTTTAACTAGATAATCTTTAAAGGTGAAATTTAATAAGTGTTGTTGTTGTTGTTGCTGTTGGTATAGCAACAACTGTTGTTGTTGTTGTTGCTGTTGAGTTATCGTTGTTTCCATAGCAACCTGCTCAAAGTCAGTCACGTGATTGGCTGTGACGTCATCGTCGTTGTCGGTTGTGATTGGCGGAGAATCTGACGCTGAATAGATTTTTATGTTTTTTTTTAAATAATTTTCATTAAATGTTCATTAATATAATAAGCAAATAAAATTTTTAAGCAAAATAAATTAATAATTTCAACTAACAAATAAACATGCTGTTATTGTTGCTATTATTACTATTATGTTGTTGTTGTTGTTGCTGCTGCTGTTGTAACATGCATGAATTCAGCAACAATGTGGGTGTTGTTGTTGTTGCATTATATTCTATACTGTCTGGCGACGTTGTTGCTGTTGTTGTTGTGTAGTAACTCGTTTTTTGTTTTTGTTGTTCATTTAGCTGCTGTTGTTGTTGTAGTTGAAGCAAATGATGTTGCTGTTGTTGTTGTTGGTTGGGGTTGAAAGTAGTTTCGAAGGTGTTGTAGCTGTTGAAGAAAGTTGCATATTTGCCAATGTCCTCGTTTCTGATGTTTAAAGTTGTCGCCGGTGTGGCTGTCAGTGGTGGCGTTATCGCGTTTGTGTAGTGTTGCATGCTGCTGCTGCTGCTGCTGCTGCCGTTCAGCAACAATTCTGAAAAAAAGTGTGTGGTTGACCCTAACCACTCATTCATTCACTCAATCAACCAATCGGTTGATAAATAAATCAATCAGTCAAACAATCAGTCAGTCAACCAGTCAACCAATTAATCTACCAACCTACCAACCATTATGCCAAACATTTGAACTCGGAGACGTAAGAATCTGCAACTGATGAGGATGAATATGGAAAGCCGATTTATTATAAAACGAATTAATTACCGACGGATCGATTAAACCGGTGTTGTAACTGCAAGCCGGATAGTCGCAGACGATATCTTCGGTTTTTGGCGCGCCATAAAATAACGAAGTGTTTATGCTGCTGATGTTGTTGGTATTGTTGTTATTGATGTTGTTGCTGCAGCTGCTGTTGTTGATGTGAAAATCCATGCATAATTCGTCAGTTGACTGAGTTATTGATTCTAATCCAAACAAAGTTAACAAAACCGTTATTTTATATATAGGACAATTTGTTATTTTTCCTAGGTTATATAAGAAAGTTACTATGAAATAAATAGTTTAAAATGGTGAATTTTACTAAAAATTACTTCAAAACACGTGAAAATTAATTTTAAACTATTTAAAACTATCCAGAAAGGTACTTGATTAACTTAAATAGCAACTAACGTCTTGTAACTCTTAGTAACTCTTGAGCTGAAAAAACCCCTGTGACCATGATACTATCATTGCCAATCATACTGCTGTTATCTGGGTGATTCGGTGTGTTTGGTTGTTTGTTTGTGTGTGTATGTATTTCTCTGTGTGTATGTATTTCTCTGTGTGTGTTTGTGTGTGTGTCTGTCTGTCTGTGTATATGGATGTGTGTGTGTGTATCTGTCTGTCTGTGTGTGTGTGTGTCTGTCTGTCTGTGTGTGTATGGATGTAACTAATTTCGATATTGATTGTTAAATAATTGACATTAAAACATTAAAATAACGAATAAAACAACATCGACGAAAATAACTGCTTGTGTAAGTGTGTTTGTGTGCGTGCGGGTGTGTGGGTGCGTCAATTGCGACTACAAAGAACAATGTAGTGGCCGCACAAATCTTCCTCCTAATTAAATAAATTCTCCAGGACACGCGAACGATAATATATTAAGTAATTTTTATTTTTAAATGTAGTTAACATGGCCGTAAAAAATTATTTATGATCTTTGGTCAATGGTCATCGTTATTGTTGTTGCTATTTTTCTGTGCGTGTGTATGTGCGTGTGTGTGTGTTTGTAGGACTATTTCTACTACTACTGCTGCTGCTATTGCCACTGCTTCTACTGCTGCTGCTACTACTACTACCAATGCTGCTACTACTACAACAGCAACAAAATCTGCATCAATAATAACAACAGTAACAACAACAACTAACATTTGTGGTCAATAATGATGTTGTTGTTGTGATCTTCGTGATGGATACCATTACAAACGTTGTTGTTGTTGTTGTTGCTGATTATGTTGTTATTGTTGTGGTGAGTCTGGTATATACAATATTCTTGGGTTGGCGCTGTTAAATGGAATAGATTTAAATAGATGTTTTTTTGCGCTTTCGTAAATAATAAACAAAATAACAAAAACGATAAACCCATTAATATTAAAATTCCAACAATACTAACAACAACAACAATTTCAATAACAACAACATCAACAATACTAACAACAAAAACAATAACAACATCAACAAAATTTCGAAGCATATTGTTTCAAAAAAGTTCAAATGGTATGATTATCTCTTTGATGTGTTCTACATTTCGTTATTTTAATAATTAAGCGTAAAATAATAATTAATCAAAACAAATAATATACACACGTATATACGCATATACACACATACATATACACACATACATACACTGATACACGTACATACATACATGCATTAGACAAACATTTATACATATATATATATAATCTAAAAACTGTGATATTTTTAGCAGTATGCATGTGTTTGTATGTGTGTATATGTGCATATGTGTGTGTGTTTGTGTGCATTTTTGTGTGTGTTTGTATGCGTGTGTGCGTGTGCGTGAGTGTGTAGATCAATATTGATCAATAAGAAAATTATATTGCGAATATGAATAATGCATCCATCTTATCTGAAGTAATTACAAGCTTTGCTTATGGAGACGAATGTATGTGTGTGTGTGTGTTTGTGTGTGTTTGGAAGTTTGTGTTTGTGTGCGTGCGTATAAGTGTGATTATGTGTATGTGTGTGTAATTTTGTATGTGTGGGTATGTATGTTTGTATACGTTACTGTATGTCATTGTGTGTGAGTAATTGTGTCTCATCACAGCGTCATCATCATTGCCGTCTTTGTCATCATCGTCGTCATCATCATCATCGTCGTCGTCATCAACAACAACAACAACAACAACATCATCAACAACATCATCATCATCATCATCAACAACAACAACAACAACGACATCATCATCAACAACATCATCATCATCATCATCATCATCATCATCAACAACAACAACATCAACAACAACATCATCAACCACATCATCATAATCAACAACAACAACATCATCATCATCAACAACATCATCATCATCATCAACAACGCCATTATGCTGAAAGAGAAAAAGTTAAACGTAAGTGATGATGTTCCTTAAACGAATCAGAAGTTGGCCACCAATCAAAATTAGGTCACGTGTTAAACGTTTGGCAAGCTTCACCGTCTCATATATGTACGTTCGTATGCTTGTATGTACGGAAGTATATGTACGCCGTAAGTCTGTATATATGTATGTACGTATACGATACGATACGATACGATATATTTTATTTGCTTCAAAAATAAGAAAAGAAGACAGGATCAAGTTATCGGGTAACTTATCTAGCATGGCCACCTTACCAATAGTTTTAAAGTTTAAAAATGAAATTTGAACTAAAAATTTTGTAAAAGAGAAATAATAATGTTCTACTGTGTATGTATATACAACAAAATGCTATCAATGAATCAGTGTAAGTATGTAAGTATGTACGTATGTATGCATGTTTGTATTCATGCTACATGTACATACATATGTCATAATCGCAATCTCTACAATCAACATCACCACCATCATCTCGTGACTGACTGACTGACCAATGATGAAACTAGCCAGGTACATGTCCAGTTCTCTGACGCAGACGCTGATGTGGTGCGGGTTGACGCAGAGTCCAGGGTGGTGGCAGTTTGGGGACTTCTCTAATTTCTCCCCGTCCGTACTCTCCAGGGGGATGGCATTGAAGAGGATCACCATAACTAAGTCTAGTCGCCATACCTGAGGGATTGTTTGTTGACGAGTGTGGAGGTAGATAGATACTATCCAGTTAAATAATTCTACTGTGTATGTATATACAACAGAATGCTATCAATGAATCAGTAAAATTAAATCATCAATCAATCAGCCGAATCAAACCAATCAATCGGTTAATAAATTATTCAAATTAATCAATCAGTTAATCAAACAATCAAATCAATCAGCCAACTTGACCAAATAAATCAATTAAAGTATCAACCTTATCAGCCTGTCTTAAGCAGTCGATTCTTCTCATCTTACCTTTTTGATCAGGGTTACTTAAAATGCATACCTGTGTATGTTTGTTTGTATCGTGTGTGTGTGTGTGTGTATGTGTGTGTGTATGCATTTTTGTATATTTGTATATATGTGTGTATGTATTTATGTATGTTTGGGAGTGTATGTGTGTGTGTGTTTTTTTTTCATTTTCTTTTTAACTCTTCTCAGAGGCATCAGCAACAAACACACAGTGAATAATGAATCAATGCATCACACACACACACAGACACACACACAGACACACACAGCACAGACACACACAACAACAACAAACAACAACACAACAACAACGGTATGTAAGTTTGCCACATCTTACCTGCGCGCGTTTTCGAGTCATACACATGACAAATTCCTCGCGGTACTCCTGCGAGATGTCTTTCCTCAGTTTGGCCAGCAATCTACTGGCCCATTTCTGCTTTACGTCCATCTGCTCCAGCTGCTCAGAATTATAAGAATTTATTATTATAAATTATGCAAATTAATTATATTAATAATAATATTATCATTGATTAATAGCAATGAAATATGGGAATTAATTATAAATTATAATAATATTATTATTGTTTATAAGAAGGGAAAAAGCAGGAAGAGAGAGAGAGAGAGAGAGAGAAAGAGAAGAATAAAATGGAAGATAAAAGATGAAGCGACAGATAAGCACAAATGTAAGAAGAAGAAAAAGAAGCAGAACAAGAGAGAAAAGGAGTGAGAGAGAGAAAGAGGGATAGAGAGAAGGGAAAATAGAAAAAAAGAGATAAAAAAAAAGATTTTATTTGTGTCTATGTCTATCTGTCAACAAATTTCACCCTACACTGTTACAGTATTTAAGCAAGAAGAAAAGTTGTTGAAAGTATAAACGAAAAATAAGTGTGTGTGTGTGCGTGTGTGTGTGTGTGTGTGTGTGTGTGTGTGTGTAGTTGATAGTGATGATGTGATGACGCACGATGAAGTATTAATAATGCAACGACGTAATATGAATGTAGCGATGATGATGATGACGAAGATGATGATGGTGGTGACGATGATGAAGACGATGGTGATGATGATGGTGAAGACGATGATGATGATGATGACGACGACGATGTTGTTTTGTCAATTATAACCGATGTCATATTAATAGTAATAATAATAAAAATAATAATAGTTACCTGTAAATCCTCTTTTACTCGCCTCTCTTCTTCTACAGGCATTCTCTTTTCATGTTTTTTATAATATTTTCTCTTAGCGGCCTGACAAGATACAAAACGGGACGATATATGAAACGAGACGATACATCAAACGAAACGATATATGAAACGAAACGAGATGATTCGTGTGCATCTATATACGGCATTATGTGTATGGCTGATGAATAGTATGTACTCGAATCTTCTTATAAAGTGTTGAGTGTGATTCAAAACGATACCGAGACGAGATGATTCGATACCAAGTGATGTAGATTATGATTGATATATTGCTATATGATACGATGATACATGATTTGACACGAGACGATACGAAACGGATACGGTAAAAATATGATTTGGACGCTTTTTCCTGCCTTATGCTGCAGTGTTCGGGTACGAAATCAAGAAGATCTCTGATTATTATCATTATCATCACACACAAGTTGAGCTATTGCAATTTGGTAACCCAACATCGCAAACAGAGTATCATTATTATGTTATATTATATTATATTTTATTATATTATTATTATATAATTATAATTAAATTATATTAGCCGACCTGGAGATTGAACCAAACGTAAGAGAATGCCTTCACGTGAGGCATGAGTGCTTCGATGAATGGATGGAATTCTTCCTGATGGACGAATGAATGAATGGATGAGTAAGTGAATGAATGAATGGATGGATGGATGAATGGATGGATGAATGAATGGATGAATGGTGGATAGTATGACGGACGAAAAGGGGCACGAGCGAACGAATGAACGAACGAACGAATGGATGTAAAAATGAATAGCTGGATGGATAAATGGATGGATGATTGAGTGAATAAATAAATAAACAAATGAATAAATGAATGCATGAACGAGTAAAAAAATGAATGGAAGAATGAAAATGATGATAGCTAGATAGTAAAAGACGAAACTTAATGTTTTGATAGGATTGAATGAAGTTTCATATGAATGGCCGTTAAATGGTATGTACTCGAATCTTATTATTAAGTGTTGATATTGTTATTAAATATTGAATTAATGATTGAGAAAACAAACGAATGAATGAATGAACAAACGAATGGATGAATGAATGCATGAACACGTGACTAAGTAAATACACTAAAAGATATATGGATGGTAAACAAACATACAACGTACCAACACATACACAAACATTCATACACGCATACTCACATATTAAAGAAAAATACATAAACAAATAAACATGCAAAAACCTACAAATGTATACCATGTACATACATACAAACAAACAAACCTGCATACATACAATCATCAGCACAAACAAAAACACGTACAAACATACATACAATCATGTCCACACACACACACCCAAACAAACAAACAAACATTAAACAAATTAAGCTTAAAATTTTTACTACAGAATAAATATATAAAAACACAAAAAATTATCACCACAGATGGCCCTGGTAACGTGATAACATCAACTGGCAAGATAAAAATGCATATAAATTACGTGTAACAAAAAATTGTGTTCATTCACTTACTCACTCACTCACACACTCACTCACTCTCTCACTCACTCACTCTCACTCACTCACTCTCATTCACTCAATCAATCAATCATTCATTCATCCATTCATATTGATGTTGTGCAAGCGCGGTTTTGACGAATTAATAAGATGAAATGGATGAATGAATAGATGAATGGATTGATAAATGAATTGATGGATAGGTGAATGGATGAATGAATGAACGAATGAACGTTTGAGAGATTCGTGAATAATTTGAAAGCTGGATTTGTTAATAAACATTGTATGATGGATAGACAAAAAGATGAACGAACGAATAAACAAACAAATGAACATACGAACGGACTAATGAACTAACGAACGAACAAACAAACGAACGAACGAACGACTGAATGAAAGAATGAATGAAATTAGAATAACTGACCACCATTCCACTGGCCATTTGTAAGGGCTTCAAGTTCGCCCATTCCATTTCACACGATGGTCGATACATTTTGAATATATTCTTGATGATGAAGATGTTACGTTGTTGTTGTTGCTGTGTTTGCTGCTATTGATGTCGTTGTTGTTGCTGCTGATGTTGTTGTTGATGATGATGGTGGTGTTAAATTATCTCTCCAGTTGAATATAATTAATCCAATAATTAACTTAATATTTTTATTTAATACGTTCAAATCAACCATAAATCAATGATATAATGAGCCATATACTTAAGCCAGACGTTTATAACTAGCTTTAAAATAATAATAATAACTCTTGTTGTAGTTATTGTTGTAGTTATTGTTATTATTATTATTATTGTTATTATTAAATCAAATTTAAGATGATAATTATTAAAATAACAAGTGATTTTAACACTTCTTATCTTCTAGTATAAATACAAAATGCCGTCAAAGGACAAATTTGCAAATTGTAGTTACGATAATGATAGTAATAATAATAATAACTATAATTATTATTATTATTATAAAGACGATAATAAGAATACAGTTAAAAGTAATTGTACTTGCGATTTGTCTACTTTGTAGTAGTAGCAGCTGCAGCAACAGCAGCAGTTGCAGTAGTAGTAGTAGTAGTAGCAGCTGCAGTAGTAGTTATAGTAGTAGTAATAGTAATAGTAGTAATAATATTAGTAGTAGTAGTAGCAGTAATAGTAGTAGTAGCGATGGTGGTAAAGTAGAAGTAGTTGTTTTTGTATATGAGGTAGTAGTAGTAGCAGTTTTGGCACGGTTACTACAATACTTGTGACAATAGTTGTAGTATTAGCACCAATTTTACTAACTAGTGCCCTTTCTCTTTATAATTATTCCTATTATTATTTTAAATAATAATAATATTATTATTTATACTATTATAGCAATTATGATGATAATAATAATTATTATTATCAATACTGAAATACTAAACAAACAATAATTTATTAATTTATTTTACTAAACCATTTCCAAACCGAAAACTCTCTTGTCTTTGCTATGGGGAGGAAAAATCAATTGAAGCATCAATCAACACATTGTGCAATGTATACGTGTATATATATATATATATATATATATATATATATATAATATGTATATATATAGTTTATATATATACATATAGTATATATATATATATGAGGTAATGTATGGATAAATTTATATGTAATTATATAAGAATAGATGGATAACATTTCAGATAAATATCACAGATGAGTATTTTGGATATATAAATGTGTGGATAGATGAATGGATAGAAGAAATATATATGGAGAGATAAAGAGAGAGAGACAATGAGAGAGAGAGAGAGAAAATTAAAGTAAAAAAGTTATATATTTATAATTTTATATGTAATGTATGTGTATATTCATATATGTGTATGTGTATGAGTGTGTGTCATTTTTTGGTGGGTGGATACATAGATATATAAAAATACAGATAAAGATAGATACAGCTCTCTCTCTTTCTCTCTCTCTCTCTTCTCTCTCTCTCTCTCTCTTCTCTATTTCTCTCTCTTTCTCTCTCTCTCTCTCTCTCTCTCTCTATATATATATATATATATATATATATATATATATAAAGTATACAAATAATACTCAATAATGCTCATATCAATAACTCGTTCAACATCCTAATGGAAAATTTCTCGAGAAGAAATTAAAAATTTAGATCCAAACCATTCCTGTAAGAGATGTCACTTTGCCGTACACGCGAAGTACAAAAACATGCATGTAGGTAGATTGTAGATGTATGTTTGTATGTATGTATGTGTGTGTGTATGTGTCTGTGCGTGTGTTTGTTTGTTTGTGTGTGTGTGTGTCTTTGTATCATTGTGGGTGTGTAATCTTTGTTTGTCTTTATGTAAGTATGTTTGTAAGTAGGTGCAAATAGAAACAACATGCAGCATGTGTGTGCGACTTTGCGTCTGCGTTTATTTATTCGTTTTATCAGCAACCAATCAAGCAACTACATAGCAATCAATCATGTTAACTACACTATGGTCAATCAAATAACTACAAGATGATAATAACGTGACTTTGTTTGTTGGTTAGCTTGAGGTCTTTAGCATTGGTCGGTATGTGTATGTATGTATGTGTGTATGTATGCATATGTGTGTGTGTATGCATATGTATGTATGTATGCATGCAGATATGTAAGAACGTACTGATGCGAGTGGTATAATGTCATGCAATTCAATTGTGAATGATAGAGTGATGATGGATGACTGATTGGATGAATGAATGAGGGAGTAAAAGAATGAATGAATGATGAATTAATGCACGAACGAACGAACGAACGAACAGACGAATGAATGAACGTATGAACGAATGAACATAAAAGTGATTTATTGTTGAAGGGTTTAATTTAAAGAAACTCCATTGAACTACAAATCATTTTTTTTATTTGATAATGAAATCATTTTTTTATTTGATAAGGAAAATATTCGACCAATAATTGAATTTATATAACCATTATTTCTAATAAAAACAAAATAAAATATTAATTACAAAATAAATATTAATTATTATTAATAGCTGAAAAATTCATTGAAAATTCCTTCAAAATAACGTTTTTAACGGTTAACGTTGGGAGTTGAGCCAAGTTCCATCTGGAGATATTAACTAATTAACTTTTCTATATCATTTCTTCATTCGTTTTTCGTCAGTTCTTTCATTCATTCAATATTTGAATTCACTTTTAGTTTATTCATTCATTTTTTCGTTCGTTCGTTCATTAGTTCGTTCATTCGTTCGTTCACACATTAGCTCTTGTTTATTTACTTAAACATCAAGCTAAAATTTCATTTGTTTTATTCATTCATTTTTACTTTTCCTTCATTCAATCGTTCAGCCTTTCCATAATTCATTCATCCATTCATTCGAACAGTTATTCATTCATTCATTTGTTCATTCATTCGTTTATTCGTTTGTTTGTTCGATCGTTCATTCATTTATTTTGAATGTTATCACAGATTAAAAACAACATAATTTCTGTTTAAACAAACATATCCTGGATAGCAAAGAAGAATTTTGAGTAACTATTTATGCGTATATATTAAAATTATCGTAACCGCTACGAGTAGAAGTAGCAGAACTACTACTAGTAGTAGTAGTAGTAGTAGTAGTAGTAGTAGTAGTAGTAGTAGTAGTAGTAGTAGTAGTAGTAGTAGTAGAAGCAGCAGCCGCAGTAGTAGTACCACCTCCAACACAATCATCACCATCATGACGTCTAGCACGGATAAATAGACTGATAGACTGGCCACCACTCCAAACACACCACACCACAGCAAGACAAATCAAATATTAGTCGGAGTCGCCATTTAATTAATCGTGTCACAACCTTGCTAAACCTAATCATGTTCTAATTACGTCTGCTCTTTTTTTTTCCTCTCTCTCTCTCTCTTCTCTCTTTCTATATATATATATATATATATAGAGAGAGAGAGAGAGAGAGAGGAAGAGAGAGGAAGAGAGAGAGAGATTATGCTGGATTATGTCTTTCAGAAATGCAATTATTGGTGAAAATTATACAAATTTTATAGATGAACTTCAACAAGTGCTAAAAATGATTGAAAAATTGAAATTGGTACTATGCACTCTGAGATGAACTAGGGAGGCTGTACATTATTCTAACTTCAGTAACATAAATTATGACGAGAATTTTCTTAGAAGTATTGAGAAATGCAATAAAATACTATCCTACGCTAGAAATTTCGGTAGATTTCATAATGTGTGTGTGTGTGAGTGTGTGTGTGCTTGTGCGCGTGTTAGTGTGCGTGTGTGTGTATATGGATATATAAGTTCATTTGCTTGTATGTATAATATAGTTTTTATCAAGTCTGTATATAAAATTTATAAAATTTAAAAAGGTTAATGTTAATATATATATATATCTATATATATATA
>NW_008704544.1:990285-1026704 GCF_000326865.2 Helobdella robusta
ACAAACAAACAAACAAGCAAACGAACAAACAAACAAGCAAACGAACAAACAAACAAACAAGCAAACGAACAAACAAACAGGTGCGCACGTTGTTCATCAGTGGCCTACCAATGGATTGCAAACCGAGAGAACTCAATCTACTTTTCAGAAGTTTTCATGTAATTTTTCGTTTTTTTGGACTTTTTGACTTCAAATTTAACAAAAAAAATGTTACTTGATATAATTTTTTCATTCATTCACACAACTTTACATACTTTAAACAACAGGGCTTTGAAACTTCACTGCTGAAAAACGTCAACAAACACATGATTCCACCAAATTGTGTTACTATTCATTTACTTATTCTTTCGTTCATTCATATACTCATTCGTTTGTTCATGCATTCGTTCATCCATCTAATTTTCTAATTAAAATGAATTATTTGTACATACACACATATAAATAGCCAGTTGGTTTTGTGACGTTTGCCAGCAAAAGAGATGCGGAAAATGCCAGGAATCAACTGCAAGTATGTCAATAATTCATCAGTCAATCAATTCATTCATTCAACCATTCACCTATTCATTCATTCATACATTCATTCAGCCAGTTATTTGTTCATTCATTTTTTGATGTAAATTCTTCACAAAATCGACTGGAATTAAAGTAACTGGCGTTAGTAACAGAATTAATAAGCTTAGCATACACACAGTTCTGATGACAACTAGGCATGAAATTTTCAACTAACCAGTGGCGAATCTAGCGGGTTCGGAGGGGTCATGGTCCCTCCCATTGGGAGCAGCATTTTTACTAAAAGTCCATAAAACTGAATTCATGGTAAATAAAAATCTACCAAAAATTGGCGTAACAAGCAAAAAATCGATCGAACAGTAATCATTATGTAGGTACTACGCACTATAGTTTGATTTCTTTTGGCGTTGACGTGTGAATTAAGCTGGCAGTTTTTGACTAGATTCATGTTGAACTCTATCTCCCGAACATAAAAATATAAACTTTTGTAACGGAAATAGCGAAGCTTTTAAATAAAATTAAATATTAAACGGACGATACGCACTATAGTTCGATTTTTTGGAATATGGTGCTGATACAAGCTGGTAGTTTTTTTTAGTAGATTCATCAAGAGGGACCATGTCTAGATCCGCCCCTGTATCAACTATATATTAAACAATATTGCAGTTATTTAAATAAAGATTTTTATAAAATCTTTGATTATATTGTTAATTTTTTAATTTTTACAATAAAATAATTAATTAAAATAATGCTCCACTACTCTTTTCCTCTGAAAGCAAAATTTTTAAGGTTACATATTACTTACGTGTATTTGAAAACTCCACTGAACACAATTTTTTTATTTATCAACACTTAAATATATATATTTAATTGAAAACTTTCACAACAATTCAATGGTAAATTTGGTCAAAACGGAGATTTCGTAACATTTATAATTTATATTTTGTACTTCAACAACTCACAGGATGTCGCTAATAAACTTTTATTCTTCTAAAATCACAAAATTCAACTTCACCAATAAATGTGATTTTTACGTTTTCAAATTAGTTAAATTTATTGAAATATTATTATGAAAACATTTTATTTTGCATTTTAAATAAAAACACCACTAATTGTACAAAAGATGACAAATATTCAAAAATTATTGGCCATCTATCGATTATCATAAAAACTTAATTATATTAAATTAAAACAACCCGGCAAATGTTTTAACGTTAAGCCTTCTTCCAGGAAGTCACGTAAAAAAAACTAATTTTTTTAACAAGGGTGTTAGGTTTGATCCGGATTTCCCCCAAGTTCTTAGGCTGGAATTTGCAAAAACCAATACGAAGGTGACAAAACCCAAGACACCAAGTCAACCGACACTTACATTTTCACCATTTTATACTGCGCCCAATATTTCCTTCCAAGGTGCTCCCGCCACTGCAATTATCCAACCGGGTTTAAATTTTTATTTATTTAATTTTTTATTTCGTATATAATAATTTGGTAACTCCATTTTTGGTTTGCTAGAAATAAAGGATTTTTATATCGAAACTGTTAGGTATTAGTTAATTCACCAAATAGGATGGTTGAAATTTTTATTAAAAGTTTCAAAGCGGTTTTATATAGCATTCTTGAGCGCAGGTTGTTAGGTGCCTAAGTGGCGCAGTAGGCAGCGCGTCAGTCTCATAATCAAATGATAGAGCGATCTGAAGGTCGTGAGTTCGAGCCTCACCTTGGGCACGTTTTTTTACCTTTTCCATTTAATATTTTTACTCTTCTGTCAAAGTCATTACTCATTTATAATCTAGCGCATAATTTTTAAAAATTGGAAGGTGACGTTTGGAACCCTCACGTGCAAACTTTCTACGTTGACCCCTACCACCAGCAGCCATTACTCATGCAGCAAGCGTCGGTTTGTGCATATCTTTGTCAATTAATTTTATAATTTAATAGTTATGAAACTTTTTGTATGATTTAAAATGCAAAATTTTAATTTTTGCAGGTCTTTCCAGCCACTTTTGTAGCACCGACGGCTGCAGCAACTCATTTCCATCTACCTCCTCCTCCAATTCTAGGCGCCCCAATCGCCAACAACACGACAAACATCCTGCAGCTTTCAAGTGGTGGTGGAGGCAACGGCGGGTGTGGCCCTACAGTCCTTGTGGCCGCCAATCTCGGGTCTGCCGGATGCCACGACCACGAGTTGAAGGAAATTTTTAACAGGTTTCGACATTATACATTTAAATATATAGAAAAATTGTTAAATTCATTTTACCAACCACTTTGTACGAGTGTGAAGTTAGTTAAATGACAATAACAGTTTCACAGGATTCAGCACCACCAACAACATCAGCGGTAATGGCAGTGGCAACAGCAACTTCAACAATCGAAACAACAACCAAATTGTTGCTGCCAGTAACCAATCAATGATGGCTCCTGTTCTATCACTAACTCTTCCACAGGTTTAATATTCATTGATTTGAAATTATAACAGACGAATTTTAATCAATCCGATCAATCATTCGATCGATCAATCACTAATTCAAACGATGATCGAGCAATTATTTAATCAAAAAATCAATATATGATCATGCAAACAATAACTAAGAAGTAAAATTACGGATGAAAAATAAAACTTTCACGATATAATTTCAATTGATTCTAAATGATGACAAAATTTTGATGTATTAACATTTCTAAATTATCAAATAATTCGTGGCTTAACTGATGAATAATTTCATGTGATTTATGAATAATGACCGGCTATTCGTGTGATTTCGTTCCTGTTGATTCACATCGCCACATTTCTACTTACTATTAACTAGCCCATCAATAAAATTTGTTTCATATTAATTTTTGTCCATTTAAATCATGAAATATTTAGAGTGTAATTGCTATGCTAATATATAAGAAGTTCCTATGTTAAATATTCATTACGAATTATATATTTATTTCAATTTAATTAATAATTAAATTTTTATGTTATTTGAAAGATGAAGGAGCAGACGCGTTACCATCCATACAACGTGTCAGAACTAAGCAGCAGCAGCAACAACAACGTTAGCAGCAACAATGTTAACAACAGCAACAACTTTCCCAAGGACAAGATAAATGCATATGCATGATAATTCGTCATCGTTTTCGTTCTATTAAGCACACACACACACACACACACACACACACACACACACACACACACACACACACACATACATACATACTTATTTATTCACACAAACACACACGCACACACACACGCGTGCAATGCATAATTTCAATGATTTTCTTGGTTCTTTAAACAATCCCATCAATTACTTTGGCATACTATACATGTTATTGTAGTGTTAGAAATTTTCATAGCTTTATGTATATTGTATATACATGCATATATATATATATATATATATATATATATATATATATATATATATATATATTTATAGTTATAATTTCTATCATGAAACCAGTTTCATATGTCAACTTTGACATGAATATTGTCGATTATTTGGTATTCAAATAAACGCTAACAAAGGCCTATGTATAAATAAATATATATATTAGAATATATTTATATATATATATGTGCTAAAATGTATAATTATTTATATATCAGCTGTTTAAAAGTAGAGCCGCACTGAATACAATCTTCAATATGATTGGCTGCTACAAAATATAAACACATGACTTGAAGTAGAGTTCACTTTTAATCGTTAATGATTACATGGAATGCTGTGTTTGTCATATGAAAGTTAGTAGCGTCGTTTGGGATTAGTGCTAGAGGGGGTCCAATTGTTTATTCGTTCTCTCAAATCTACACTTTCGTTAATTATAAAAAGAATTGCATTAAAATTAGTTTTATTTCTCGTTTTTTTGAGATTAAAATTTTAAAAGTTTTAAATAAAAATTTTAAAATTACAAGTTTTTTTTTATTTTCTAGCAAAAAATCTAGCTTATTATTATAATATCATCATAAAATAAAATGATGATAATTTCGAAAGATGGCATTATTTCAAAAGTTTTTCAAAAGACAGACGTCAGATGACCAACAAAATACAATCAGTAGTAGTAATAATAATAAAAAATGCTCTTCCTCCAACAAAACAAGGTCATCCTCATCATCTGCCTCCTCCAGCGGTACATCTGGCAATACTGGACATCACAAGAAGAACAACTTCTACATCAAGTATGGCCTACGCTATCTTCTACTATCTAGTATATTGGTCCATATACTATACTGTTTAATTTTAAGTTTATTAAAGTATCATGATATATACATTTACACAAATTGCATAGTATATAATATTTACATTACTTACTTACAAAACACTACAACACTCCTTTCTCTTTTATTATATTTATTATATATTATAATAATTATATTGTACTCAAATTCGAAATGGCACCGTTTTTGAAGCCATTAAAATAGAGAAAGTCACATCGTTTCAATATCTAGGGGATGTTCTGGATTGTACTGGAACAGCTGAAGCTGCCGTTCGAGCACGCATATGTGCAGCCTGGAATAAATGGCATCTCCTTGCCTCTATATTGATGCGGCTTGACATCTCACTACCACTACGATCAAGACTTTATAAATCTGTGATACGTCCGGTGTTGTTATATGGTGCAGAAACATGGCCAATGACAACCAAACTGGAACAACAACTTTAACGAACCGACATGAAAATGCTCTGATGGATGCAACGAATTAGGACCACATCAAATCTACCGAAATCCTGAGTCGTGCTGGTTTAGATGATATAAAGGACGAATGCCGGCCACACCGTCTGCAGTGGTTTGGTCATGTTAAACGAAGTGGAAACAGTGCCATAACTTCTCCTGCAGATGTTGAAGTACCTGGCACACGTCCCAAAGTCCTGGTCGCAAACAATCGAGCAAGACATGAAAGCTCTAAATTTAAATGAAATGGATACAACTGATCGTCTAATTTGGCGCAAAAAGTTGATGGCAAAGAAAACAACGTCCTACCTCGGGAAACCGGGTCTCTGGACGCAAAAGGAAGATTGATTGATTGATTGAATTATATTGTATTCCACTAGTATTATATATAATCATTTATATTATAACTTATTGCTAGTACTATCTTACTAGTGTCATATAATAGTAATATGGGATAAATTAAATTGCACTGAAAAGCATTCAATCATCATTGGATACTATATCCCAATTATCTGCAGGACACACGATGGTCGGTACATATTGAAAAAAGAGGACATCAGGCTGGTTGTCATCAAAGAACATGATAAATATGGAAGGTGTTTGTTATTTGACTCTAGTAGCAGCAACAACAGCAGCCACAACAACAGCAGCAGCAGCAACAACAATTGCTCAGACCCTAGACATCAACAAAGTGACGTTGATGAAGTTAGGCAGTGATTTTTAAAAGAGGATTTATATTTTTAATGATTACAAATAAAAATTTTATTTTGCAAAAAACAGAATTTATTCTTTTTTCCTAATTTTTAGTTGTCATGTCAATGCTTTTGCCCGCACGATGTATGCACGCACATGTGGCGTATGTTTATTGTATATATATATATACATTATCACATGATAGCTTCTATACTGAGAATGATGATGAAGAAATGATGATGATGTAGATGATGGTGATGTTGTATGTGTGTTCTGGTCAGCTATTTATATATATATATATATATATATATATATATACATATTATATATATATATATATATACATATTATTGATGAATTTTTCGATTTTTCTAACGGTACTGTATTATTTAATAGAAAAAATGTGCCGATAAAAAGTTCTTTGGTGACCTAATTTTTGGAAATCAGGTCATGTGTAGGAAGTCGCCACTGTCCACCAAAGTTCATTCTATAAAGTGGGCACCCATTCATTTATTCATTCATTTATTCATTCATTCATTCATTCATTCATGCATCCATTTTTTCATTCATTTTTTCATTAACGCATCCCTTCATTCACTCATTCGTTCACTTGTTCATTCATTCAGACGTTCATTCATTTTAATCGTCTTTCACTTATTCATTATTCATTCAATCATTCATTTGTTCGTCCGTTCGTTTTTTGTTCATTCATTCATTCATTCATTCATTCATTCATTGACGTCACATTACAAGCATACTTTACTTAACTTAACGGTACTAGTCACAAAATGGTTTAGCCAAAAATACTTTTACTCAGATCTCCAACGCAGCTAATGATAGCTAAAGTATTCAATCCATCTTCATCATCGTCACCGACAACAACCACAACAACATCGTCATCATCATTACAATCGTCTTCATCATCCTCACTCACCTCAAGTATTAGGTGAGTGATAAATTGGTTGAATGATTATTTATTCATTTGCTCATTCATTCATTCACTTTTCTTTTTTCATTATTTCATTTGTCCGTTTATTTATTCTTTCATTCATTCGCTCTTTGTTCTACTTTTTAATTTTAAAATCGAAAATGTTATTTCATCAATTGCCTATATCTAGCTTCTATTTTTGTCTGCTTAAAATCACATAGAATATCTTTAACATCATCATCATCATCTTTTTCTTCTTCTTCTTTTTCTTCTTTTTCATTATCTTCTTTTTTTTCATCATCTTCTTCTTCTTCTTTTTCATCTTCTTCTTCATCATCTTCTTCTTCCTCATCATCGTCTTCGTCATCTTCTTCGTTCTAGCGGGATGTTCGATCTATACTGCTTTCAAGACTTACCTGACGACACATCTGTCTCGTCATCAATGACGTCACTGCTGACGTCGTCCATGATGACGACGCCATCATCATCATCACGAACGTCATCGTCATCAACGACAACAACAAAAAGTTACAAGACATCAACCTCATTATCGTCAAGACATGATCATCATCATCTTCATCATCGTCGTGGTCATCATCACAATAAGGACAACCACACATCTTTACCGTTAGCTGTTAATGATGAACTCAACAAATCATTAGGTGAATTAATGGATGGATGGATGAACTAACGAATGAATGAATAAATGAAGGGATGAATGAACGATCGACTAATTAGAGGATGGATGGATAAATAAATTAAAAAATTAATTAACAAACGAATTAACGAACGAACGAACGAGTGAACGAATAAGTAGACAAATGAATAAGCGAATACATGAACGAACGAATGAATGAATAAATGAACGAATGAATCAATAGATAAATGAAACATACGTTCTCTCAAAACTTTCCAGATATCTCAAACACCAATCCAATAGCTATTCCTTACAAGTCAAATTTGTCGTCATCACCTTCATCAGGATGGTTTCAAGAAGTCAGAACATGCGGTGAGGATAATCATGATGATGATGATGATGATGATGACGATGATGATGACGATATGTGACGTCATTAGTATGATACTATGACGTCATATTTTGATGATGATGAAATGTGGAATGTCAGGATTTTTATCCTGAACATCGTTTTAATCGTCGTCGTCGTCGTTGTTGTTGTGGTTGTTGTTGTTGTGGTTAGTGTTGTTGTTTCAATTCAGTGGCCATCAACATCTCTCTATTAGCATCACTGTTATCGTCATCCCCAACAAATATTTATTTCAAACTGGCATCATACTCGTCTTTGTTTTCGCCTCATCACGTCATAATCATCACAATCCTTACCATCGCTATCATAAATCCTTACAACAGCCAGCTCTCTGACGTCATCGTTAGCGTTTTCGTCGCCATCGCAATCATCGCCGCCGTCGTCAAGCAAAGTTGCTGCTACCAATAAGGGCTGCTTTAAAAATTCTTCATTGTATACTGACGAATGGTGCAAACAAGTGAGTGACATTATGATGATGATGACGATCTGGTGATGATAATGATGGTGATGATAACGAGGGTGATGATGATGATGATCTGGTGATGATAACAATGGTGATGATGATGATGATCTGGTGATGATAACGATGGTGATGACGATGATGATGGTGATGATTTCTAAACTTTCAGAACATTCCATTGAATCGTCGGCCAGCCAAGATAGGCATCGCACTTATCTTCAATCTGCCAACAGATAACAATGACGTAACGGAGTGAGTAATTTTTTATTCACTATTTATTATTATTATTATATTATTATTATTATTATTTGTTACTATTATTAACTTTTACCGTCATAATTATTATAATAACTATTATTTTTTACTTGAGTATTCTTATTCGTGATCTTTTGTCCCCGGCCAATGCCGAATAGATTTGTGACGGACTTCTTCTTCGCTAACATCTCGGTACTCGAGTGCTATATACACAGATTGAAATCCACCATTGAGGATAAGCATTTGATATCCGCCTTGAAATGTTCGGGGAGAGGTGCTTTTTATTCCATATTCAATCAAGTTAGTTGGTTGGTTGGTTGATTGGCTGGTTGATCGGTTGGTCGGTAGGTTGGTTGGTTGGTTGTTTGGCTGGTGATTAGTTGGTAGGTTCATTCATTCACTCATTCATTTATCCATTCATTCATTCATTCATGCATGCATTCATTCACGCACTCATTCAGGCGTTTATTCATTCTCCTTTTATAATATTTTTTCAGGCAGTTGAGCCAACTCTGAAGAACATAAGAAACTTTGTTCACTTCCCACGACTTCACCGTCCCCTCTGGTTGTCATCATTATCATCACTGCCTATTTCATCATCGTCATCATCAACACCATCGTCGTCGTCGTCATCTTTTGCGTCTGACTTTGTTTACCTCTGTGACAAATGCTTTACTAGGAATACAAAATTGTGAGGATTTTTTTTTTCAATTTTAATTCTAATAATAATGATGATGAAATAATATTATGTTACTTTTACTCCTTCAGTTTTTTAGGTGGCTTGTTGACAGCAGTTTTAACACATCACCTGTCATGGGTGACTACTGTGGATGAGGTTTGTTAGTGTGTGTGTGTGTGTTTGTTTGTTGGCTTGTTTGTTTGTATGTATGTGTATGTATGTTTGTTGTTTTGCTTGTTGGTTGGTTTGTTTGTATGTGTTAGTTTCTTCGCTTGTATGTTTGTTTATGTATGTATGTATGTATGTATGTGTGTGTGTGTGTGTGTGTGTGTGTGTGTGTGTGTGGTGTGTGTGTGTGTGTGTGTGTGTGTATGTATGTATGTATGTATGTATGTATGTATGTATGTATGTATGTATGTATGTATGTATGTATGTATGTATGCATGCATGCATGCATGTATGCATGCATGTATGTGCGTCTGTGTGTTTCTTATCATTTAAATTGAAATTTTCTTTTTCCAATTTTCAGACTATAAAAGTAAATCCAGATAAAAACTCAATGAAGAGCCAATTAAGGTTTACTATACAGGATTCATTTGCGTTTTTTAATTACGACGTCACATTTTTTCAATTCTCTCTTAAGCTGTTCGAAGAGGCAAGAATAGTACACACACGCGCACGCACACACATATGCATACACACACATATATGCATACACACACACATACGCGCGCACACGTTGCATGTTGTAGGCGCTAGGCTGGTATCTCTTTGCAGTCAAGCCCATTCACTGCAAGAGGAAAGCCAGGCACCTTAACCGTTAAACCACCGAGCCGCCCATTTTTACAATTATTTTTTTCATTTTTGTTTCATTAGATTGAAATTTTTTTCTTTTATAGTTAATTTAGTTAATTAATTTTTTAAGAAATTTATTCGGGGCCATTGGCTTTCCATGCTGCCTATCCAGAACAGTTGTAATTGGCGGGAAAGTAGTCCTAACTCAGAAGATCCTAAATGTTTTGAGTTATTTCATCCGTTGTGAGGACATCGTAACGCACGACCGTGAACTATGTAGGTGCAACTTTGAAACTTCATCTGGTGACTCGAGCATAGATAAAAAATTAGAGATGGAGTATTCCAAAGATTCTGGATTTTCAGATGTTTGCTTCGAACGCAAACGTTGTAACCTGTTTAGAGGAAGAAGTAAGTGTTGGGGAAATTTTAGGTGTAAAAAGTTTGATGGGACTAGTGAGGTGAAGTTTAAGAACACCACGTCCCAAAGTAAATTCTACCTAGATCCAAACGAACTTGAAGATGATTCAAGAATTGAAATTCAAGCTACTAGTTTTGTTAATTTACCTTCTAAAAATATTCAGCTGAAATTAAACGCTACTACTGCTACTGCTACTACTACCAGTTTTGTTTCTACTACAGCCTCTTTTACTACGACTACTTCTACTACCACAACTACGGTTACTTTTACAGCTTCAACGACTACAACCTTAAACAATACAAACAACAAACTTAACAACAACAAGAATGTGTGCGTGAAAAAAAGTAGTGTTGAGAATCAACGTAAAGAGTTGTCGCAAAAAGTTGGCAGCAGTTGCAGCAACAGCAGCAGCGTCGGTAGCGAGAAGACGATCAAGTTAGACGATGATGTGGTTGTCGTTGTTGAGGTTACAAATTCGGATGACGTCAAGTTAAAATTGGGCCGTCATCATCTACAACATAAACATCATCATCCTTCGAACGATATTGAACTTTCTGAATTATCTCCCGGCAGAAATAGCAACAACCATAATACAACTACTACTAATACTGAGAATAACAACAACAACGATGATGACGTCATTGCGGATTTAGATGTTAATGAGGGTTACGAGAGAACTAAACGTAACGACGATGATGATGAAGATTATGGTGATGGTGGTGATCTTAAAAGTACGAAGCCATCTCTCTGCGATGATTACAAGACCCTCTTTCAACATCATCAGCGTCATCGTCAACATCATCGTCGTCATCATCATCATTATTATCACTGCACTCATTCTCACCAAAACCACCACGACGACGATGGTGGTGGTAGTGGTAGTGGTGGTGGTGGTGGTGGTGGTGGTGGTGGTGGTAGTGATGTAAGATTCTCATGTCTCATGTCAGTTAAAAATGATCACCCGACTAGTAATAACAAATATGATGTCGCAATTAAGGATGACGTCATTTATAATGGGGATAATAATACAAATAATAATAATAATACTAACAACAGCAACAACATCACTACCGAAACATTTAGACGCCATCGTCGTTGTTACAATCACCAGAGCAGCAGTAGCAGCAGCAGCAACAACAACGTGATGGATGATGATGATAACAATGTTGATAGTGGTGTCGGCCTGAGTAGCAAGAACACAGAGAGTAGTTGCCATAGCAACGTCGATTCGCTGATGACATTTGGCTACGGCGATGATGTTGTCGGCGCCACTGGTAATATTGTTGAAGAGAATGACGACAACAACGGTGACGACGATGATGAAGCGGTCGTTTCGTCGTTCAGAAATGATAAAACACGCCCAGATGCTCTGCAGTCCATAATAAACTTACCAACGAATTTGATTACTGCCTCAACGGCAGCAGCAACAGGGGCCACAACAAATGTCGAAATGCTATCGTGCGCAAAATCCGACAAAGCGCTTACAGTTAGTTCGCCATTGAAATCACCAGCCACTTCAGCAGAATCTCATTTCAACCTGGAGTCAATCCTTGAAGAGATTATGACGCAGTATGGCGACATTCAGGTCAGTCTAGCAGACAGCAGTGCAAACGCATGCACGGAAAGTGATGGAACGTCGAAGGCATCAGTGGATGAAACTGCAATGGATCAAACCTGCCTCTCCAACTTAACCGATTCAACTATCGTTTTATCGCTAAGCGGTACTGATAATGATGCTCTTTTCTTGGATAAAAATCATTTCTCGATCATCGATTCGACTGAGGTTGATGAAAGTTCAACCGCCAATGATAGGTTGATCTGTTTGCCCGATGGACCAATCAAGGATCAGCTTAAATTTAAACTGGCTCTCATTGGTCAGTCTTCGAATTCAGGTCAGGATAGTGATGATGCTGCAAGAAATGATGAAACGTTACGAGCAACAGCAGTGTCACCAACATCCACAGCGCCAGAAACATCATCTCAATATGTTGAAGTCCCAATGCCAACATTTTTTTGTAGCAGACAGATGAACTCAACAGAACTGAGTTCGTTTTGTAGGTACAAACCAGCAACAAAATCAACAGGCAGTGAACATATATCCCAGCAAAAAAATCAACTCTCTACTTCTAAATTTTATTACGATATTGATATTTTTCAACAGCAGCAACAACAACAACAACAACGTCTACAGCAACAACATCCTCAAAATGTTTCGTCATCGTCAACTCTATCGAATTCATCAATCACAACATCTAACTTAATGTCATCATCGTCGTCGTCATTGTCGTCATCATCTGTATCGTCTGTCATATTCAAAGACCACCACCAACAACAAAAACAACAACAGAAAGATACATTCGAAGTAACATCAACAACAACAATTACATCAACATCAACAACATCATTCACACTATCCAATAGTACTGCAGCCAGCAACATTAAACAAAAAACACTACCACCACCAACAACAACATCATCAAAAACACCAGCAACAACATCAACAACAGTTTCATCAACATTTCCGTCAACATCTTTATCATTATTTCCACCATTATCATTAACAAAACTAGCTGCTTCATCATCATTCTCGCCATTACCATTACCGTCATCATCACTATCAACATCATCATCAAAACCATCAATAAAGACTTGCCCTAATCCCTATCATTCCTTACTGGGGGATCTCTGTCCGGAGTACCTCCCTAATTTCGCCCTACACGGAACGGCCGATCGATCTATTATCGCTCAGCCGTACACTAAACTAAAACAGGATCTCATATCTATGCTATTGGCTAGTTGTTGTTTGTATTCTCTTCTATGATTTGTCGGGCTGGTTTGGTTGACTTTGGAAACTCTTCTGTGATAGGTGTGGTTGGTTTGGTTGACTTTGTTTTTGCTTCTACGATTGGTTGACTTGGTTCCATTTGAGAATTTTTCTATCTATTGCGGTTGTTGTTTGTGATATTATTATTATTATGATTAATATTATTATTATGATTATTATTATTATTTTTGTTGTTGTTGTTATTATGATTATTATTATTATTACAGAATCCTCCAATCACAAAACCCGATGCTGCACTTTGCATAACCGCTGATGTCGATAACTGGTTAGTAATAGTCACGATGATGATGATGATGCTGTTGTTGGTGATGATGGCGATGACGATGATGATGACGATGACCAGTGTATCAAGCAATAATGATGATGATGATGATGATGATGGGATAATTGTGAAGGTAATTTTTCTTCCCTTTTTTTACATGTAAATCAGGGTCGTTCAGTTATTTAGTCTGAAGGCTGAAATCGCAAACAACAACAACATCAATAACAACAACAATAATAATAATAATAACAACGATGACGTCAACGAGCTATCACCTTACGTCATCACGTCCTCTCAACTTGTCCTCAACCTCATTGAGGTCATCTACGAGCTGGCCAGGCACAACACCCCATCTAATCGAGTTAGTCATTTCTCACGATTATGATGAGGTCTTTGTTGTTCTTGATGATGATGATGTGATAATTAATAATAATTAATTATAGTTAATAGTAATTAATGATGATTAATTATAATTAATGATGATTAATCATAATCACAGCTTTTGATGGTGATTGAAAACCAGCTGAAATTGATATGTAGCAAGAGTAGGGTACTAGCTAGGTACATTGAGTTGTATGAGCAGGTGTGCTCCCAACAGATTGCTAGACTGCTAGGGTTAGTACTGATGGTGATTGTGACGATGGTGATGAAGAAGATGATGATGATGGGGATGAAGAAGAAGATGATGATGATGTTTGTGGTGATGATGAGGAAGATGATGATGACGAGATAGATTGAATTATATATCACCATATATGTAGGTCCACATTGTAGGAATGATAGTTGGAATATGGATGACGGTGATGATAGTAGTAGTTGTGCTCGTTACGATGATGATGATGATGATGATGGTGATGATGATGGTGATGATAGCTACAGTACCGAGAGTGTGGTTGTGATAATGATGTGTATGATGATGATGATGATGAGGAGGAGGATGATGATGATGATGATGATTGGATGATGATGATTGGACGATGAAACTGATGAACGGTGATTAAATAATTTTGAAGGTTTGATGTGAGTGACCTCCCGTTATTGCTGGCCGTTGCCGGCGTGCATAGTCCTAATGTTTTACTGAATCTCAACAACATCAACAACAACAACAATAACAGCAACAACATCAACAACAACGACAGCAACAACATCAACAACAACAACATTAACAGCAACAACAAAACCAGTATTAATAACATCAATACCGACAATAACGTCAACCATAACATCACAACAACAGCAGTAGTCGAATCAACTCTGATGACCAACAACTTTAGAATCACTATGAATGACCAACAGTAACATCAGCCATACCAACATCACTACAACCACAACAACAACAACAATAGTACTAACAATTCTGTTATCACCACCAACTGCAATCAATAACTATATCAATGATGCATGAAACATCATCAACACAACTATATATATGTATGTATGTGTGTGTGTGCGTGCGTGTGTGTTTGTATGTATGTGTGCGCGCGTTTGCGTGTTTGTATCTGCGTGTGTGTGTGTGTGTGTGTGTGTGTTTAAGTGGGTTAATATATCATTGTCTTATTTAAATGCATCCTTCTGATTTTAATTGTCTATTTGACTTTTATATT
Source organism: Helobdella robusta (assembly GCF_000326865.2). Classification (NCBI taxonomy): domain Eukaryota; kingdom Metazoa; phylum Annelida; class Clitellata; order Rhynchobdellida; family Glossiphoniidae; genus Helobdella; species Helobdella robusta. The sequence continues at coordinate 1,005,443 of NW_008704544.1, forward strand.
CATTCGAAAAAATTTATTTTTGGTTAACTTATTTATTGTTATTCTTATTATTTTTCTTATTATTTTTTGATAATTCAATACATGATTTTGTTATATAATGACTAATTGATTCTCATATACGTACTGATTCATATGTCTGTGTGTGTTTGTGTGTGTGTGTATCTGTGTGTTTGTGTGTGTGTGTCTGTTTGTGTGTGTACGCGCATGCGTGTGTTTGTGTGTGCTGGTTTATATCCATCATATCATTTATAGACATGGTCTTTCTGTGGTAATACCAAACTAGTTGAATGAATGAATGAACGAACAAATGAATGGACGAATGAAAGAAAGAAAGAATTATTAAAATTATTAAAAAAATGACTTCCATTTATTTTTCTCTGTAGATTTTGAATTATTTTATGTTATGATTATAAACAGTTGCTATGAATTGGAGTTTTAATAATTATAAAGATTATTAATTATCCGATTAACTTTTTAATTAACTAATTGGCTTAATTGATTTGATTATTATATTAGTAATATTATTATCGTATGTAATTATTTCTACACGTGTCCCTGTTGTTCCACTGTTTTTAAACGACAAATAAAGAGGTTTATGAAGATACTCTGTCTGCAGTATAATATTCCATCATTGAAGAGTCGAATTTTTACACGATATTTTAAATGATGAAAATATCTAGATACATATCTCGTAAGTTCTCGATTCGATCATCATACATACGTACTAGCATACATGCACAAACACACACATACACACACACGATCATATATACACACATATATACGTACATGCATAGATTTGCTCGTGTTTCTTTGAACACCTGTTGGGCTTTGAAGCGACAAATAAAGGTACAAAATTATTTGCACACATACACGTACATACACATACACACACATGTAAAAATACACACACTTGAACAATCAACGACAGATTGTTAATGAATAAAAAAAGCATATTCATCCGGTATAAATATTGATGGATTTCACGACATACATACGCTAGTGAGTGCACATGTGTACACATCTATGTAGGTAGCAGTGTACACATGTGTTCGCACTTGTATACGTACCTATACAACTAAATACACACTACGATTTCAAAACGCATATTTAATTTATACATGCGTATATCTAGATAGTTTAATCATAGTCCTTTCACATATAAAACGTTCGGCAGTACACACACACACACACAACATACACACATAATAAAAAAACATTACTATACATAGAATCAATAGATAACACCAAACATATAGAGAAGATTATCATTAATATATTCTAAAGCAAGGATTATTTGCGTATAGAAACGCATAGAAAGGGTATTTTTGCTTGCTCACAGCGGTTCCATTGGTGATAACAATAGAAGAATTGATACCGCGTCTATCTTATGTTTTGATTTTATTGATAATTTTTTACTATGCGTTTTGTAGTTTCTTTTATGAGTTTAACAATAATAACAATCACAACGATGATAATAATGATAGTGATAGCTATGATATTCTTGATATTTTTGGCGCAAAAAGTTTATGGCAAAGAAAACAACGTCCTACCTCGGGAAACTGGGTCTCTGGACGCTAAACAAAGATTGATTGATTGATTGATTGATTGATTGATTGATTGATTGATTGATTGATTGATTGATTGATTGATTGATTGATTGATTGATAGCTATGATATTCGGTATTTTTACCGTTAGATGTTGATAATAGATGGCTATCATATGCGATCAATTGGTGATTGATTTACCAAAAAAATTCTTTTTCATTTGCATTCATGTATTCATATTTTTCTATAATTTTTCATGTTTATTTAATGTTTGCGATAACAATTATTATATTGTGAATATTTCATCGATGTTTCTTTTTTCAGAATACGGACTAAATATGGCACGGTGGTTTGTGTATGGATTTAAATATCTATGCAGGCAGCAGTAACACATTTCGATATTGATGTTCTTTGTTGTTGTTTCTTTGATGTTGATGTTGTTGTTGATGATGTTGTTGTCGTCGTTAGTGTTGTTAATGATGATGTTGTTGTCACTGTTGTTGAAGTTGTTTATATCGTTTTTTATGTTGTTACCTATGTTGTTGTTGTTGTTGTTGTTGTTTATATGGTCAATGTTGTTGTCTTTTTTGTTGTTGTCTAGTTTGTTATTGTTTATGTTTTTAATGCTCATAAATATTTCGTTATTTTTTTTGTTCTATTCACAACTTTATTGCATATGATATTAATGTTTACAATGTATTGATATAACTGAGGTTAGACTCTGGTCTGGACGATAATGAAACGATGGTGGTGAGGATGCTGCAACTGTTACTACTGTCGCTACTACAACGACAAACAATCGTTCAAACTGGCGCTATAGAGAATCACATGAAAGAGAAACACAAAACTAAAATTACTAGGAAAATCTTGGACCACAATGTTGAAATCTTAACATTACAATAACAACCATGAAAATTTACCTTCAGCCGAGTCAATACTCATAGAAGAAAGACATCCGATAATAATTTCCAGCAGTATGCAATTGGAATCCTTCCTACTAATAAATTTAAAAACAGAGGAATCATAGATGGCAGATCTCACAAAGTTGAAGATTGGAATGACTAATTAAAGGACTGTTAAGTATTCACACAAAACGGACAAAGAATCAACATTGTAGAGACACAGTATGTATATATACTTGAGCATTCAGCCAAATACACAACGTCTCAATCAACCCGAACACTGAAGACGGTATAGGAATACAGAAAAAGCTTTTCTGTTCTATCATGCTTAAAATTTTGGTTTTGAACTCAAGAAACTTGACAATGATTTACGATCTACCGTTAGAAAAATCAAATAGGAGGAAAACTAACGCGCAACATGCTGTGATTTTTATCAGTAATATATATATATATATATATATATATTATTGATATATATATATATATATATATATATATATACATTTATGTATACGAGTATAAGGTGTATATAAGCTTTTGAAGATTGCAATGCTTATATAACAAGGGTGACGATTTTAAAAAGCGGAGTTATTATTTATTTTTATAAGTACTGTTTCTGTTGTTGTTGTTGAAAATGTTTTGTAATTATGTTAAAAATTAGTAATAATTATAGTAATAAAAACTCTAGTAAAAGTAATAATAATAATAATAGGAGTGCGACAGGCGAGCAATGTTTCCATTGAAAATTATTACGGAAAATAAAGCGAACTCGCAGCCGACGCAACAACAACAAAACCAGCAACAACAACATCAACAACACAAACAACAACAAATTCAACCGGAAACACAACAACGAAATCAATTGATACCATTGCTAGAACAACAACGCAAACAACAAAATAATCACCACCACTACCACCACAAACAACAACGACAACAGCAACATAAACTACAACAACAACAATATCAGCAACAATGTTGCGAACTGTGCCAACGGGTGCGGGGTGAGTTGAAAAATTTTGATCGGGTGACGTCACTTCCGGGTGTGACGAGGATCATCAACGCCAAATCATTATGCAGTCGTCTGTTCTGGACCGCCGTGTTTCTCTTCGCCTTCTTTATGTTCGCCTACCTCAGTAACAATTTGCTCGGCCAATATTTCTCTTATCCTAAAAAAGTCGGGTTTTTTTGTATGGCATTACACACACACACGCACACACAAACATACACACACAGATACATACACACACACACACAAGACACATACACGCACGCATAAACACGCTCAAAAATACGCTACGCATACTTCTTCAAACGCGCACACACTCAAACAAATACACTACTACACAACACACACATGCACTCATACATTGCATAAAACTACTATCCCACACACGAACAAACACACACATATACACGCACAGGTTAACGTTGAAATAGTACAGAAACCAGTTGCTTTCCCATCAGTAACTGTCTGCAACACGGACCATCTACACTTCAAAATCGTCGACGCCATGGAAAAGTTTTTTTCCGACGACGACGACGATGATGATGACGTCATCGAGAACGATGATGGTGATGATAGAAATGATAATGACGACTTGGGTGATGATTATTCAGATGAAGAAGATGATGATGGTGGAGGAAATGTAGGAACCGAAAGTTACCAACACAACAACAACAACGATGACGAAAATAACAACAACAACAACAACAACAATGATGATGATGTTGATCATGAGGACGACGATTATGCAAGCAATGATAATTCGGAGGATTTAAACAAGAGAAATGACGATGACGACGATCACAGGGATGGTAGAAATAATGAAGGTAACATAAACACAGCCCAACATTGATTTTTATACATACATACATACATACATACATACATACATACACACATACACACACACTCACACACACACACACACATACACATACACATACATACATACACACATACACTTTCATGGTAGTAGTAGTTGTTTTTGTAGAAGTAGCAGCAGCAGTAGTAGTAACAGCAGCAGTAGTAGTAGTAATAGTGTAGTAGTAGTAGTAGTAGCAGTAGTAAAAGTTTCTTATTCATCATCTTCATTATCAGCGCAATCATCATTATATTAATAATTTTATCACTATCACCATCATCTTCACCCTCTTTGTTATTATCACCAACAACACCATCATCATCATCAACAACACCACCATCATCATCAACAACAACACCATCATCATCAACAACAGCATCATCACTATCATCATCGTCGTCGTCGTCATCATTATGATTGTCAATTTCTTATTGATTTTTCTTATCGTATCGTATTAGCTGGGGTGTTACGCATTTAACGTTTAACAATCCTTAAAGAATTTAGAAATTTGCAATATTTTGGAATACATTTTATTGTATTGTATTGTATGGTATGGTATTGTACTGTACTGTGTTGTGTTATATTGTATTGTGTTGCATTGTATTGTATTATATTGTATTGTATTGCATTGTATTGTATTGTATAGTATTGCGTTGTATTGTGTTGTGTTGTGTTGTTATGTATTGTATTGTATTATGTTTTAAGGTATTGCCCTGAAAAAGATGAGTTTTTATAACTAAACAATATTAAGAAATTGCTACGCATTGCTGATGTTGAAAGTGATGACTACAATGACGATGGTGAGGATGCTAATAGCGAAGATGATGATGATGATGGCCGTGATGATGATAATGTTGTTGTTGTAGTGGTGATGGTGATGATGAGTTGTTTAATTTCAGGCTTGCAAAAAAGTTTGAAACAAAACAAATTCTTTCCTGAAGGCAAACCAAAAAACAAAAAGTCGAAAACATCAAAACGCTCTGCCATGAAGAACACAAGATTTAAAAAGAAAAACAAGAAAAATGAAAGAGCAAAAAACAGTCTTAAGATTAAGCAAGACAAAAATGACGTCATCATCAGCAGCTACAACAACAACAGCAGATCAACAAACTTAACGGATGAAGAAATATTCAGAGACAAGTATCAGACATTTCAGACGGCTTTGAACGCTGTGATGCAGTGGAAAAGTTTCCACAGTGACGCTGGCAGTCCCGCGGACCCTGTGGGTATGGGCAACTTTCTGGAACTCATGTCCAGGGTGGGTCTTATGGCAAATATCGGGCCATGGTCAGCCTCCAAGTCCGGGATTAAGTGAGTGAGTGAGTGAGTGACTGGGTGGGCTGAATACTACCAACTAACAAACCAAAAACCATCGAAAACACACGACAGAGCCGAAGAGTTCATCGTCTACTGCAGGTTCATGGAAGAGGAATGTGACATGAGCAAGTTCACGAAGATATTCGACCCATACTTCTTCAACTGCTACACGTTCGAGCCTCACAAGCTGCTCGGATCGAAGGCGACCAGATTGGCTGGCATCGAGTACGGATTAACTCTTCTGCTTTTCTCCGGAAGTGCTGGCCATTTATCAAAAGTAATGGACTTGCTCGTTTACTAATTTTTTCCTAATTTTCATTCTTTTTTTCCTAATAATTATTAAAAAAAAACTAATTAATTATTTTGTCAGAGAGGTGGCGACCAGGAAATGACGATGATCCCAGGAATGATAGAGGCGGATCCGGCTTTAGCCAACAACCAAGGAACAAAGGTCGTCATTCATTCGCACAACTCCATACCTCACTTCACCACGGACGGTTACGACATTCCCAGTGGCTTTTCAGCAAACATTGGCGTCCGTGCTCGCCAAAATGTTCGAGTATCCCTACCTCATGGAAATTGCACTCCGGAATCTGACCATACAACTCGCAATTCATTCAAGTACACTTTAATATCCTGTCAAAATCAATGCATCCAGTCCAAAATAGCCGAAGCCTGTAAATGCATTGATAGTTTAATGCCTTATAAACAAGAAGACTTAATAAATTTTTCATCAAAATCCAAAAGGTTGCCCTTCTGCTTGGGCATACCATCCCTCGGCGAAACGTGTAGCGATCCTCAAAACTTAACCACTGCACAGTGTCAGGCAAGAATTAAGAAAGCTGCTCTGGAATTTATCCGAAAGACGAAATGTAGAGAACAAATTTACGACCAGATGACCATCAAGAAGCCTGAATCAATAGAAGAGTGTCAGTGCCACCCGCCGTGTAAAGACGTCATGTATGACACCACCTACGGCCTCTCAAAACTGCCTGAAAACCTCAAACAGAACAGTGCATTCTACTCTCTCGTTGACAAACACGCCGAGTCCCTGTCGAAAGAAACCAAGATGGACTTGAAGAATAAGTAACGCTACATTAATTACCGCTGCTATTACCAATTGATTTATTACATTTGTCGATTCACCTGTCATTAACAAACTATTTACATTTATAACGATTTAAACGACTTAGATATGGCGAGAATTATCTTGATGTCATTAAGAGGAAGCTGACGCGAGTGAACGTGCACATAGCCGACAATAATGTCATTCAGACAACTGAATCACCGGACTATGACATGTTCAGACTTATATCTGATATTGGTGGACAGATGGGACTTTGGATAGGTTTATGTTTTTGTAATTTCTGGGACGTCTAAATTTCTCAATTATTTTAATTTTTCTAAATTCTTCTTTGTTTTTTTAAAACATCAAATATGTCTACCTTAGTGATAACTTTCAGGCATATCAGTGATAACTCTGCTAGAAGTTTGCCAACTTGTTCCCGATCTGCTTGTGATACTGGCAAGAGCCTTGCAAAAATGTTGGCGACGAAGGAAAGGATTGGATGATTCAGACGATACAAACGAAAGAATCGGACCTAATATCGATAAAAATATTGACGAAGCCAGCCATGTACCGAATAGTAACCGTATCTACCATGCTCATCATCCTCAGTTTGCTCCGAGTCGGATAGATGAAGATGATTACCCAAGTAGGAACTCAGAAGATGTGCTCACAAATAGATTAACGACTGTATAACCACAAAACGACCTAATTATTTTTCTGATTTAAAAGTTTTAAGTTCTGCATTTAAGAAACAAATTATTATATTTTGATACCATCTTATTCTTTCAGGTGTATGTGTATTTTTATACCATTTTTATGAATTGTGTATATGTTTTTATCATGGATATATATAATATCCATGGTTTTTATACTTCATCGGTGCTTATCAATGTAATGTACGTCCTTTGTATTGCGTATTTAACGGTAAATTGTACTTTTTTAATCTTAATGTCATTTTTCTTCATTTATGGGACAAAGATTGCCGATTTCGGTTGTAAAATATTAAAATATGAATAAATTAGCCAAGTTACAATGGGCGTTACGGTACCTCAATAGTATGAGTGCCTGTTTCTCGTGTTGCAGTAACCTGGTTTGAATGCAAGCTTAACTAAGCATATTAATTCTATACTCATACTCAACTGTTTAATGCACTCTTACATGCTACATTGTGTGTATACGTTTTGCGGTATCAAATGTCGAAAACCGACATTTTAAACATTACATTACGATTACTGATTACAGATTACCCATTACGATTACATTGCTTAGAAAAGGAAGGGTCACGCATGGATATATATCCATGGGGTCACGTATAAAAATATATAATTAATTTAACAGTAGTTGTGAAAACAAAATTTAAAAATTTTTGGTGCATCGTACAAATTGATCAACTCAAGATACTATTTAACGTGAATTTTTAGATAAAATAATTTATTTCAATTTTTTCAATTTTAAAATTGTTTGCAACATTATAAAATTAAAATGAAACTGTAAACAAAGCTCTATTCGTTATCGGCCCTTGTGGCGCAACCGGTTAGCGCGTTCGGCTGTTAACCGAAAGGTTGGTGGTTCGAATCCACCCAGGGGCGATTTGATTTTTTTTTTCAATTTAATATTTTTTTATTATATTATTCAGAAATGACTAAACTTTCGTAAAATAAATTAACTAAAATATAAAAATTTCAAAATTATTTTTAACTCTGGCGACTTTTTTTTCTATAAATTTGAATTTAAATTTGATAAATTAGAGAATATAACTATTTAAAATAAATAAACAGTATATATACCAACATATTTATCGTTAAATATGTTTAATTAATCAATTAACCAATTAGTATTTAATTAATTACAATAATAATAATACATTAATAATTTTATTCATTTATCTATCTTTGTGCAATACCTATGTGTTTATGTTTACGTCCGCTGGACATTTAAATGTTAAATGACAAAATTAATAAATAAATAAATATAAATAATTACAACATAATAATTAGTGAAATAATCAATAATTAAACGTAATTAATTAGGAATTAGTGAAATGAAGATGAGCTGGTGGGATACGAAGCAGTTCACTTCATTTGCAACTCAGGCGTTGAAAACTGCCCAGAAAAAAATTGACAAAGTTTTGGACATCAAAGAGGATAATAATACAAGTTTTTTAATTTGGTTTAATTTATTTAATTTATTAAATAATTTATTAATTTGGAGATATAATATTCAGTCGGATCGTCAGGTGTCTGTAATCTGTAATTGTAATGTAATGTAATTTATCTAGAGATCAATCAATCAAGCTATCTCTCTAATCTAATGCTAATCAATCTATTTTATCTTTCAATCATACTGATCAACTACTAATCTATCCAATCTACCTATCTTTATATCCATCTTATCTGCCTACTTTTACTCAGATAAGATTTTTAAATTAGGTTTTTTTTTGGTATTTCCCTTTCAGTTTAGCACACAGATCAGACTTTACTCATAAATAATGATCTTAAAATAGGTATCTATGATTTGAATGATACTTAAATTAATACTTGAATATTAATAATAAATAAATATGCTATGAAACTCTACACCGCCCATCAGTAATACCAGACAATGAAGAAAAAGATGACAGTTTTTTTAGCAAATGGCTGACCCCAGAGAAAGAAAACACTCCGACCCATCCCAGCACGACCACCGAGTTAGACACAACAGAAAAATTGAAAACCGAATCAACATATTCCACACCGTCATCATCCCTGTTGGATTTCAGCTTGGCAAAAAATGAACTGGGTGATAATGAGGAAGCCAAATTGTATGATTATGATAGCTCACCAAAGAATACAAATTTAATTGTATCAAGCCGGTCTGCTTTTAGAAAAGTTAAACTTAAAGAGACCCCTAAAAAAAGTACCGAATTGAAAACGAAAGCTAGTTTAACTTTGACAGAGGGTGATGAATGGGAAGCATTCAGTGTAACAAAACATGAACCAGCAACTAAATCAACACGTGAAGTTTTGCCAGAAAAATTTGATCTCACTACAAACAAGCAAACAGACAAACAAAATGAGGGTGAACCAGAAAAGTGTGATTCGTTCATACATCCCAAATCCGAAAACCACACTTTCACACAAAATAGCCATAATGTTTCACTCATTAATGATGATGAGAAGGATAGAATGATGATAAAATCAATGATAGATATTAAAGATGATGATGACAATGATAAAAGATGTGTTGAAAATTATGATGAAAATAATTATAACAGAAAGTATGTTATTAAAATTGATGGTAATGCTGTTGAAAATGTTAGCAATGATACCAAAATTGATGATGATACCAAAATTGATGATGATACCAAAATTGATGATGATACCAAAACTGATGATGATGAGGGTGATGGTGATGATAACGTGATGAAGAAGCATAGTTTGGACATGCTGCCAAGTGATAATATCAATGAAACTGATTTCTCAAAATGTTGGAGTGATGCGAGTTTAAGTCAGATGATGACGTCAACTGATATGGAAGCTGATGACGTTGCAGTTGCATCATCAACAACAACAACACAGTGATGTCATCATCAACTACATCAGTGACGTCGTTAACGAAAACGTCATCACCAGTGGCCACGACACCAACATCAGCAGCAGCGGCTGTAGTCGCTACTTCTACGTCATCAACGAAAGTGGCATCATCAATGACGTCATCAATGACATCGACAACATCAGCAGCAGCAGCAGCTACAATAACATCTTCAACAAATGCAGCTGCTGATGTTGCAAGCACTCATTTGATGTCACCACCAAATGATGCCTCTGATAGTTCTACAAACGAAGACAACAATGATGACAATGATAAAATGGTTAATAAAAAACTCCATGATAACAATGCCGATGATAACAATGATGACGATGACGAAGACGACGACGACGATGATGATAATACAGTGGTATCAAATCCCATTACAATTACCATCAGGAATGACGCTAGTGATGTAAAATTGAAAAATGATAACATCATTAGTGAAGAAGTAACGGAGAACTTTACTGATGATGACGATGATGCTGGTAATAATGATGATGAGAAAAAATTAACATCAGCAGCTGCAACAGCAGCATTTAATCAACAATCCCATCAGCAAATCATTTACTCATTGAATGTACCTACCTTATCATCATCAGCCGAAACTAGGATAGCATTACAAATGTCACCAGAATCTATGACGTCAGTCGCAACAACAACTAATACATCATCAGCAACAGCAAATATGACATCAACAGCGGCAAATATAACATCAACATCAACATCAACAAACTTAGCCAATCATGAACAACAACAAACACATCAACAACAACAGCAGCAAACACATCAACAACAACAGCAGCAAACACATCAACAACAACAACAAGAAATTCACGAAAACACGGAACAAAATGCCGACGGCAACGACATTATAGAAGATCAGACTAGCGATTTCTTTGGCTTGTTGAAACAGTCGACATCTGGCACTACATTAACTGGTTAGTGTTGATATAACATTTCAAGCCCAACTTACTTGAATTTACTTACTGTAATGTTTTTGTGCTGTGTTGTTGCCTGTTTATTATATGACATTTTAATGTTATTTAATGTAATATTAGCTGCTGATGCAGGCGTTTCAGAAAATTGATGTCATTTAAAGTTTTAGAATCTTATGTAATGTTTCCATGTTATTTGCTGTGTCTGTGATGTTATTTGTTGCGATTTATTCAATGTAATTTGGATTGATGTAATGTTTCTTAATGTCTGTGTTGTTTTTGGTCTAATATAATGTAATGTGATGTTATTTAACGTAATGGGATGTTATTTAACGTAATGGGATGTTATTTAACGTAATGGGATGTTATTTAACGTAATTGGATGTTATTTAACGTAATGGGATGTTATTTAGCGTAATGAGATGTTATTTAACGTAATGGGATGTTATTTAACGTAATGGGATGTTATTTAACGTAATGGGATGTTATTTAACGTAATGGGATGTTATTTAACGTAATATGATGTTATTTAATGTAATGGGATGTTATTTAATGTAATGGGATGTTATTTAATTTATGTAATGAGATGTTATCTGATGCTGTTTATTAAAGGCTATTCATCAGTTGAGAACAGCTCTTCCTATGTTAGTGACGAAACATCTGACGGTAATAAAACCGTTATTGGTAAGTAAATGGTGATAACAACGATGATAAGGATGATGATGATGCTGATGGTGATCATGATGGTTATGATGATGATGGTGGTGGTTATGATGATGATGGTGGTGGTGGTTATGATGATGATGATGATGAGGGTGGTGGTGGTTATGATGATGATGGTGGTGGTGGTTATGATGATGATGATGATGATGGTGGTGGTGGTTATGATGATGATGATGATGATGGTGGTGGTGGTTATGATGATGATGATGGTGATGATGATGATGATGATGGTGATGATGATGATGATGAGGGTGATGATGATGATGGTGGTGGTGATTACGATGATGGCGATAGTGGCCGAAAATGTTGATAATGAAAGTTTAAAAGTAAATTTTTTATTTACGTTTGAGATGTTTTTAATTTATTCCATCTCGAATAGATGGCACATCATCATCGTCTTCTGACAATTTTTCCACGTTTCTTGTTGCTGGTGACGACCTGAATGGTTAGATATTTTTGAATTTGTACGCATAACCAACTGCGTGTGGTCCGCCCACGTTCGTGCGTGTATAGCTTCTCCAATTTGTTTTATACCATAGTACATTTCCCCTTCTATGATTGGTCAGTAAATTTTTAAATATAAAATTTTCATTCTCACTACTCTCTATCATTCTGATTTTAAATTCAGACCAGCAAGCCATTCAACAACAACCACAGAAACAACGGAAAGATTTTCCACAACAACAACAACAAGATCGTGTCGACAACAACAAAAACGATGATGGTGGTGATGACGACGACACGACAACAATACAAAGACTACTCAAAGAAGCCATTGAAGATAACTGCAGCAGCCGCAGCAGTAGCAGCAGCAGCAACGTGAAAAAAACATCGCCACCTTTTGATAACGATAAAACTCCTGGCTTCGAATTCATCAACCCTCTAAACGTCATCACTTCCAATCTCCAACAACAACAACAACAACAACAGCAACAACAACAACAACACGACGACTCAAAACTAATGCCAAACAACAACAACACCCAAGTTGCAGAGTCAGGCAATCACAGTGGACACACTTCGGCCGATGAAATTGACACTACTACAAGCTCCGACATCGAGATCATTTCACAGATGTCTACACCTAGTTTTTTAGGCACCAACAGCAGTCGGCAAACGTCCAGCTACCTAGAGAAGATTTCAATGATCGGTGGTGGTGGTGTCGGTGGTGGTGTCGGTGTTGGTGGTGGTGCGTCACTGGGGCAGAGTTTTTGCGATCTCTCACCTCCCAATAAACTCGTTTTGAAAAGGTGTTTGGGGGATATTTTTTTTCTTGTTTTAATTTTTTTATTCTTCTTCGTTTTATAGTTTATTTCACATTTGTTACGTAAAAAATTACCTAAAAACAAACACACAGTTTCGCACAAACACACACCAACACATACACGCCAACACACACCAACGCATACACACCCACACACCAACACATACACTCCAACACATACACAAACACACACCAACACATACACAAACACCCACCAACACATGCACAAACACACACCAACACATACACAAACACACACACACACACACATACAGAAATGGCAGCCCCAATACATGCCACAGGCGCTCAGATAGTGGCTCCAGTAGCCAAAGCCTACAAAGTAGAAATGGTGAAGATTTTGTATGCCTGGAGTATAACAGGGGTGGTGGTTTTGTGGATGTAAGACACAAGAGACACATCAGTAACAACGCAGGTGGGGTATAGCCTTAGGAAAGATGAATTAGAGATGTGCGTGCGTACTAAAATCAGTGATGTGCGTGTGTAGTTTAATCGTGGATGTGAGTGTGTATAAAAAAATTATGAGTGTGTGCGTGCCTGTGTGTGTGTGTGTGTGTGTGTGTTGAGGATTTTACTCTATTTACATCTTTCAAGGGAGGTTTATTTATATTGAAAAATATTTTTTAAACTTTCTAAAAGATCAAAGCAATCAAATTGTACAGTTGACCAATGAGAATGATCATCTTATGAAGGTATTTTGTTTATTTGTTTGTTCTTTTGTTTGTTTGTTTATTTATTTGTTCATTTGTTCGTGCATTCATTTGTTCATTCATTCATTCATTCATTCATTCATTCATTCATTCACGACGTACACAGAAATTAGCCGAAGTGGTTGAAATATTGGAAGCCAGGGAGAAAAAAGTTTTGGAACTGGGTCAAGAAAATATCGACCTGCAAGAAACTAACTCCATCCTTAGAAAGTTAGAGTTGTGTTAATCAACCAATCAATGAACCAACTAATCAATCAACCAATCAATTACTCTACCAATCAATCAACCAACCACACACTCAGCCAATCAACCAGCTAACCAATGACACACACTCAACCAACCAACCGACCAATCACAGCCAACTGAAACAGGTCGAGAGCATCAACGAATCAGAGAAGGAAGATTTGAAACAGGTGGCAGACGAGTTTACGAAAAGGATTGCAGAGTCGGAGGGGAGGTTGAACATTGCCCTCAGAGATAGAGATGCGTTGAAGAAAGCTCTGCAAGAATCTGAAATAGCTAGAAAGTGAGATGTTGTTGTGCGTGTATTTACATTTGCGTGTTTGTGTGCAATGCATGTATGTGTGTGTGTGAGTGTGTGTGTGTCTGTGTACGTATGTGTGTCTGTGTGTATGTGTACGTATGTGCGTAGTTTTATGCGATTATTTTGAAAAGAAAATTTTTGAATTCCAAGATCTGACAACATGACCGGTGATAAAGTGATAAAAGAGAAAGAGCAGATTATTTCTGAACTTCTGGCAGAGGGTATTATACATTTTGTACTGTTCATTTCTTGTATTTTTGTATATAGATTTTGATATTTCAACATTTCAACACGCAGTGCTCAGTTTAAGTTATTTCAGGTCATAAATTTTTATTTTCTAGAATGAAATACAAGCCGTAGAAAACCATTAAGCGATTCGTATATATCCATCGAAATAATATTCAATATCAATATTCAATTAATATTCATTATCAATTTATAATCAGTCAATCAATCAATCAATCAATCAATCAATCAATCAATCAATCAACAATCAATTAATTAATTAATTAATATTCAGGTGAAAAGTTATCAAAGCAGCAGTTGCAGACCAACAACATCTTGAAGAAGTTGAGGATAAAAGATAAAGAAAATGAGACAGCCATAAAAAATCTCAAGTCAGTTTTCATTTTTTTTTTTGTACCTGTGTGTCATTTTTTTTTCATCATTCTATCACTTTATGAACGCTAATTGACCAATCAATTTCTAATTATATATTTATGTTAATTTGTATTTATTTATTTTATTATATTTATCATTTTTTATTATTTGTTTCAGACAAAAAGCTGAAGACCAAGCCAGTGAAATATCTAAACTGGAGGACATTCTGAACGGCATGGTTGATAACGATAAGGCCAATATTGGTGATTAATTTCACATTTTTATTTCTTTTTATTCATTTTATGGTATTAAATGAATAAATAAATTTGAATAAATAATTAATAAATAAATAATAATAAATTTATAATTCTAATAAATAATTTTGAACAAGTGAGTGAATGCTTATTGGCAAAGTGAAAATTCTTGAAAAATCAGAGAGAGAAAGAGAGAAAGAACGAGAGAGGGAAATGGAAAGAGAGAGAATAATAGTATAAAAATTAATAAAATAATATTTATAGATAATTAATTATATTTATTTTATTATGAACCTTTCTTCAGAGACAATAAATCAGATGAGTTCGTCTTTAAAATCAAATGAAGATGAGATTAATAGACTGAAGGTTCTGCTTTTTTTTTTTTTCTTTCCTTATTTAATCACTGATTTATTCATTCATTGATTGATTCATTCATCTGTTCGTTTGTTAATTCATTAATTTATTCATTCATTCACTCACTCACTCATTCACTAGAACGAATTAGAAGATGCTTTGGAGAAAGCAAAAAGCTTCAAGTCTGCATTGGATAATTCGTACAAGTGAGTTGCCATAGTTTCTTCTTCTTCTTCTTCTTCTTCTTCTTCTTCTTATTATTATTATTATTATCATTATTATTACCACTATTGTTATTATTGTTGTCATACGATGACGTCAATCAATCAGTCAACCAATCAATCTACCGACAAATGACGTCACCACTCAACCGACCAATCACCGACGTTATCAGAGAGATGTCAGAACTGCACAGAGCTCGTATGACAGACATGACGGAGGCCCAGAAGATGGCGATGACTGCCGAGACGTCAACCCGAGAGCAACTGATGCAGAGGCTGGAGGAACAAAAGATGAACGCCAAGAAAGTGGAAAATCAACTCCACATTCAGGTCGGTTAATAATATCATCATATGATTATTAGATCATTAGATTAAAGATATGATAATTTTGATGATACTACTGCTACTCTTTCTGCTCTTACCACCACCACTACCTACTACTACTACTACCTCTACTACTACTACTACTACTGCTACTACTACTACTACTACTACCGCTGCTGCTGCTGCTATTACAGATTGAAGATATGCAGCTGTCGATGACAAGAATGGAGAAGGAACATTCCAGAAGGGAAGATGGATTGAAGGAAGAAATTGCTGACTTGCAATTGGTTTGTTTCATTTTCATTTTTAAATCCATTTCGTCATCAATTTTTGCAAATTTTTAGACCAATTGTATATATTCCTACAAACCATTCGACCAATCACATCAGCGTTTTATAAATCAACCGACCAATCACATCAAATCGCACAAATTAACCAGCCAATCAATTCAATCCTTACAAACTAACCAACCAATCAATCGCATCCATTTAGAGAATGCAAGAGGCTGAAGAACGAAATCACGAACTCACACAGAGCGTGTCTACTGGTAATACCTCAATTGATAATAATAATAATAATTATAGTTAAAATATTTAAAATTATGGGCATAATTGTTATTATTATTATAATTAATATTATTATAATGGTTCCGTAACAGCCACTAGGCCGTTGTTGAGACAAATAGAGAACATACAATCTACATTCCAGGCCCAGGCAATCAACTTTGAAAAAATTGAAAAAAATCTCTCCGACAGATTGAGTAATCCTTTGTTTTATAACTTTCGTAATAACTAATTATTATTATTATTGTTATTATTGTTGTTATTATTATTGACGAGGATTGATTATTATTATTATCATTATTGTTGTTGTTGT
Organism: Helobdella robusta; assembly: GCF_000326865.2. Lineage (NCBI taxonomy): Eukaryota > Metazoa > Annelida > Clitellata > Rhynchobdellida > Glossiphoniidae > Helobdella > Helobdella robusta. Next base: position 1,022,540 of record NW_008704544.1, read on the forward strand.
TGTAATTATGATTATATAAAAGATGATGATGACGACGACGACGATAATAATAATAACAATGATGATGAGGAAGGTGATGATGAAATTGGGTTATAAAAGTTGTGCTTCTTAAAACTCGCTTTAGAGCTTACAATAATAAAACACAACACAGTACAATACGATACGAACAAGTTACACCGAATACCAAATACAAATGACGTATTTATTTTTTGTACTATGACGTCATTATGACATAATTGACGACGACGGCGACAATCAGACGAGGCGCAAAATCACTTGCTATCTGCGGTTGAGAAAGAGAGAGTAACTGGCGAAACATTAGCCGAAACAACAACGAGACTTAACTCGCTTGAGTTACAGGTTTTTTAGTTTTTTTTACTTTTCTTTCATTCATTCATATTCGTTCATTCATTTATTCATTCATTCATTCATTTATTCGTTCGTTTGTTCGTTCGTTCGTTGACATACATAGACATACATCATTCATCTTATAAACACACATACACACATACACACAAACACACATGAACAACATATATACAAATATACACGCATCTTATCATCAATACACACACACACACTCACACACACACACGCACGCATGCCAGGTTTCATCACTAAGACAGGACAAAGCGCGGCTGAAGGCAGACCTGGAAATGGAGAAATCCAAATTAGGATTGCTCGATGAGAATAAACACATGTACGTGTGTGTACGTCGGTGTCTCTGTGTGTGTGTGTGTGTGCGCCTGTGTGTGTGTGTGTGTGTGTGTGTATCTATTTAAACTATTGAATATTACAAAAACTAAATAATAATATAACGATAAATATATAACAGATATTAATGAATATAAAATAAATATTAATAATATTTCATAAAGGTTAACAGCTCAAAAAGATGCTCAAATCAGAAAACTTGAAGATGAACTGAAAGACTTGAAGAAAGAAAAAGTACTTTTTACAACTACAATCATTACCATCATCATCATCATTGTTATTATTTTTATTATTATTATTGTTATTACTACTATTATTATCATCATCGCCATATTAACTGTAATTTTATTTATCTCTACGAAACAAGATATTGCTGGAAAACCAGCTGGAGTTGGAGAAGATGAGGGTTGAGTCAGAGCGCAAGAAGTACAACATCATATCCGACCAGCTGAGAGAGAAGGTTTGTTGTTTGATGACGTCATAATTATAAGTTATATTTATTATTTATATTTGTTATAATTATGTAATTATGTGGCTCTGACGGGGTGAATTAAGCCGGTAGTTGGTTACTAGAATCATGTATGTCTCGCATTATACACATTATCGTTTGATATTTTTTTAGAATGTGGCCCTGATATAGTGAATTAAGCTGGTGGTTTTTTTGTTACTAGATTACACATGCAAGCACGCACAAACATACACACACACAAACATACTTATACACACACACACACACACACAAACATGTATATACATACATATATATATATATATATATATATATATATATATATATATATATATATATATATATAAATGTGTATAGGAAGCCTTACTAAGCATGAAAACTACTATGGCTAGTAGCAGTAGTAGCAGCAGTATCAACCAACAACAACAACAATACGACGATAGGGTATCGTTATCATCGACACCAACGACCCCATATTTTGTTGGTTCTTTGGTTTTGGAGTTAATTTGTTTGGTTTTTGTTATTCAACTTTTTAGTCGATTTTGTCATTATTATTATTATTATTATTATTACCATCCTCATCATCATCATCATCATGGCCATCTTATTTTTCAGGACGATTACCAGGATCGCCTCTCAGCTAAATCATTCTCGTCCGAAAACTCGCAACAACAACCTCATCAACAACAACAACAACAACAACGCCACCAACAAATAACGCCGACGTCATCCACGTCATCGATGACGTGGATGAGTAGCAAGCATCAGCACCAGCAGTCCGTGTATGACAGTCTTCGCGGACTGGTCGGCACTTCGGTCGTGGAGAACTTGCAGTCACAGTTAAAGTTGAAAGACGGAGAGATTCTGCAGTTGCAGGTTGGTTGGCTGGTTGGTTGGTTGATTAGTTGGTTGGTTGGTTGGCTAGTTGGTTGGTTGGTTGGACAGCTGATTGGTTGGATAGCTAATTGGTTGGTTAGTTAAATGGATGGTTGATTGATTGATTGATTCATTTATTTTTCGGCTAGCGGATTGACTGGCTCATTAAAAACCAGCAAAACTACCACCATTTATTATTATTTTAAATGTTCATCATTCGGCTATTTTATTTTCATTTTTTGATTACATCAAAATGAAGGCGCAAATTAACGACCTTGAGAGAACCCGCGAATCATTATCGAGAGAGCTCGTGAAGGTCACCGTGCAGAATGAAGAACTCCAGGACCGAATGGATAAGTTGAGAGACATTCAACAACAGTACCAGGTCTGTTGACGTTCTATTTTGGTGCGTTAGTGTAGTGGTAGTGTTAATTGTTAACGGAACTAAAAGGTTCCAGGTTCGATTCCTGTTGGGTCCATTCTTGGAGAATGCTGTTTTGGGTTTTGATTTTGAATGGTGATTGTGCGTTTCAACTATTATCATTATCGTCGTCATCACCATCATCATCATCATTATTACGATCAGTATCATCATTATCATCTTCCTCTTCTTCATCATCACTATCATCACCACAGGAAATGGATCAAAGGTACAACGCCTTATTGCAGATGTACGGGGAGAAGCTGGAAGAGATTGAAGAAATAAAGATGGATTTACACGACATCAAAGATATATACAAGTCTCAGGTGTGTGTGTGTGTGTGTGTGTGTGTGTGTGTGTGTGTGTGTGTGTGTGTGTGTGTGTGTGTGTGTGTGTGTGTGTGTGTGTGTGTGTGTGTGTGTGTGTGTGTCAGTCATTCAGTCACTCATTCAGTCACCCATTAATTTATTCATTCCTTAACTTATCCGTTTATTCATTTATCCATTCATTCTTTCATTCATTCACTTAATGCCAAAAAATTCAATTCATTCATTCTTTCATTCATTCACTCAACGCCTAAAATAATAGATGGACGAATTGCTGAAATTGAAAACCCAAACCATTCCAAGTTGATTGTGCAGAGCTGTTAACATTATTATTGTTATCTGGTTTTAAAGTTCCGTCTCGCTCGCTACCGTAATAGTGGCGCATTTTCTATAGTTCTGTGTGTGTATTTTTATGTGTGTGTGTGTGTTTGTGTGTGTACTTTTGGCGTATTTGTGTACATGTATCTGTGTTTTTAAATAGGTACTTTTTGTTCTCTCTATCTCTTTCTTTCTCTCCCTCTCAGTCTTTCTCTTACGACCTCTACCTTTTATCTCTTCTCTCTCTCTTTTAGTAATTACTCTCTCTTTCTCTTCTCTCTCTTTTCTATATGTTTGTATGTGTGTATACGTGTGTGTGTAATTATATTAAATATTGATAGTATTTACTTTTGAAAAATTGGTTCAACGTTAAATTGTAAATATCCGGTATATGTACGTGTGCGTGTGTATGTGTGTGTGTGATTGTTTGTACGTATGTGTGTCTGTGTGTGTGTCTGTTTGTGTGCGTGCGTGCGTGTGTGTGTATTCTCTTTGAAATGTAATTATAATGATTAATTCCGTTTCGCTATCATTATTATTATTTCTACGTTGCATACATTTTAATTATCAGTAAGAATTAAATTAATAATAATAATAATAATTGCATTTGTTATTATTATTATCAAAGATGTATGGATTTTACGCAGAATGGTAACATACAGCAGTAATTAATCGCACACATTCACCCTTCATCATTTAATAACCGTCGTCATAATCTTCATCATTCATTAACATTATTATTATTGTTATTATTATAATTATAATAATTATTATTGTTATTATTATTGTTGTTGTTGTTATTATTATTGCATTAGGTATTAGTATTGTATTTTATTTTGTTATACATTTTACTGACTCACTAAGTAAATAACATAGCCATTATATTATGGTTATTTATATCATATATGTGTATTACGTTTATGTGTACTGTGTAGGTATATATATTTATATATATTTATTTAAATATATGAAATATATATATATTTCATATATATATATTTCATATATATTTATATATATATTATATATATATATTTCATA
>NW_008704544.1:1027221-1028708 GCF_000326865.2 Helobdella robusta
GTTCGTTCGTTCGTTCGTTCGTTCGTTCGTTNTTATATAAATATCTCCAAAACATTAATTAATTAATATCTCCAAAACATTATTTAATTATTTTATTTTATATTAATATTTCTTATTGTTGTTAATTAATTAATTAATTAATTAGTTAATACAAGATACATATAACTCATTGATAGTACAAATACTGCATAAGCATGTACATCATTACTATTATTATTAATATTACTTACTACCGCTAAGTTTGTTGAATGTGATTATTTTTCCTTTCCTTTCACCAATACAGTAATTGTAATATAACTTACGCTTTAGGGAGTCCATGCAATAAATTCACAATAAAATGTGTCTTTGTGTGTGTGCGTGTCTTTGTGTGTACGTGGGTGTGTGGTTATTACAAAAAGGAATGTGTGTACGTGTGTGTGAGTGAGTGTGTGTGTGTAGTACAATCTGTCGTTAAATATCGATTGTTGCTTATGCTTATTTTGATTGCTAAAGCAAGGCAAGCCGAGCTAAATATGAAGAAATTTTATATTACATTCATCAATGAAAATAGCTAGATGATTTCCGATTCATTCATTCATTCGTTCATATATTTCTAACATTATATATGTATATATCAGAAAGACGAGAAAAAAAACTAGAATGAGATAGAGAGAAAGAGAGAGCAAGAAAGACAGAGGCAAAGAAAGTGAGAGTTGTAAAAAATGAAAAAAAAATAAGGAAAAAGTGAGAGAGAAAGAGAGATAAAATAGACAAAGAAAGAAAGAGAGAGAATGTAGACACACGCGTAAATTTAAATTTCCCAGTAATTTAAATTTACCCCAACAACGCAGTTGCGATTGTTATAATTTATATATATATTATTCATCTTCATTATAATTATTATTATTGTTATTATTGTTTTTGTTGTTGTTACTGTTGTTGATGTTGCTGTTATTATTATTTTTACATTTGAGCTATTCAATTCAAGTGTTTGTCGTTCGTGAGTGGAATGAATTAAATATTAAGAAAGTTGAAGCTTGGTTGAATAATTTGCCAAACATCTTTCAAGTGCTCATTCAAGTGATCAATCAATCAATCAATCAATCAACCAACCAGTCAATTAATCATTCATTCATCTATCCAACCAATCTATCATTCGTTCATTACATTTAAAAGAATAGGATTACTTTTAATCATGGATTCAATTAAATAACCATTCTTTCAATCAATCATTTATTCAATCATTCATTCCTTCAATACTCATTCATTCAGTTAGTCATTCATTCACTCACTCATTCCTTCATTCATTACGGTCAAAAAGTGAATAGTTATGTGTGTGTGTGTGTGTTGATGACGACGACGATGATGATGATGACGCACAAAGGCACGTAACCGTAAAATATTTATAAACTTATTTTTAAAATGCCGAAAAATGGAATAAAATGAAGCATATCGTAAACATTATATACACACGCACACACACACACATACAAACACGCGCACACATA
>NW_008704544.1:1031967-1058898 GCF_000326865.2 Helobdella robusta
TTGTTATACTAGCTACATTAGTAGTAGCAGTAGTAGCCACAACAATAGAAACCAGAAACAGTAACGACATGCAATAGAAAGTAGTATTAGCATGAGTAATAGCAATATCAGGCAAGTAATTTTAATTTATTGTTAAGAAATGTAATGCAACATTAATGTGTTATTTATTATATACAACTGAAATCAAATCAATACTTATATGTACAGGCAAGTTTAATAAGCTACTGGTTTTTAAAATAACCGTACGTATCGACATATTCATATTCTCCCACATAAACACACACACAAACACACACACACACACACACACACACATACAAACACAAATACAAACTAACATACCCTCACACACACACACACACACACACACACACACACACACACACACATACACAGACAAACGTTCAGTGATATTTCTAGTATGACATTTGGATGATGAATATTATTATCGTAAAGATTTGCAAAATGCTAATTTCGTTATTGTTGTTTCTGCATTAGCAGCCATTGGAGTAGTTGTAGTATAAGTGGTAGTAGTAGTAATATTGGTAGTAGTGGTGGTGGTAGTAGTAGTAGCAGCAGCAGCAGCAGTAGTAGTAGTAGTAATAGTAGGGTAAGTTTGATTTACTAAATAAGATTGCATTTCAAAAAAGAATCACCAATGAGATCACAAACCACCACAACAACAACACTAACGATGACAACAACAACAACAAAAGCAATAACACTAACAACAACAAAAAGCAACAACAACAAAAGCAGCATTAAGACTAAAACCACAATGTCCAGTAAATCATTGACAAAAACAACAACACCCCAAATGAAAGCAAAACATTGCTTGTATTGATATGTAAAAATATCCTTACGGTCATCATCATCCAATTGCATGAAACAATACAAATACCCTGCCATACAATACAATACGAACACAATACAACACAATACAAATACAATAAAATACAATACAACACAAAAGGACAAAATCTGTTATCAAACTCATCTATTTACGTTTCAACAATTGTTGATACACGAACATATCATACAAACGCATAAAATACACACACATATATACACTCACATACACACCTACACACGCATACACACACATAAGCACATGAACAGACATACACAGTACACACACCACACACACACACACACACACACACACACACACACACACACTAAACTTAGAACAATCTGAGCAATAATAAAATTAAAAATCAATAGTAATAATAATAATAATAAAAATGTTTAAAATTCAACACCAAAGTAAACACTAGAAAGAGACTTATAATGGTAATAGTAGTAGTAGTAGTAGTAGTAGCAGCAGCAGCAACAGTAGTTGTAGTAGTAGAAGTAGTGGTGGTAGTGGTGGTTCTATGAAAGCATGTTTGCCATGTAAACAAGTTGTATGTGATGTTGTACGCATGTAGCTAAAAAGCCGTCTATATACTAACAGCCCAAAAAGAAAATAAATAAATTTCACAATAATAATGAAAATAAAACCAACAACAACAACAATAATAAAAACAATAATAATATAATAATAATAATAATAAAAACAATAATAATAATATAGTAGTAGTAGTAGTAGTAGTAGTAATAATGAAAACTCTTTTATTGATCTCAAAACTTTAAAAGCAAATGAATAAAATAGATGAAATAAATAATATGGCGTTAATGAAATAATAATAATAATAATAATAACAATAATAATGATAATAAACAGACATCGGCAAACACAAAACCAACCTATGTTTGTGAACGGCGAACAGGATGAACGTGAACATCATAAGAACACCCGCGCAAACCTCGCTAGCAGGAAAGGCCCACGTCTTATAAGGCAGGTTGTCCAGTAACAAATCTGGCAGGGGTGGGTATTTGGACCTCAGAGGGAAGACATCGTGGGCGAGAATGACCACCAGAGAGTTTGCAAAACCACAGATGGCCATGTAGACATAGCTTAAGATAAATCTCGGAATCTCTGAATAGTTTTGGCTGTTGTCGTTGTTTAGTATGCTTCGCCTTTGCAAGTGGTTTCTCTTGCTGCTGCAGCTGCCGTTGTCGTCGCCGTGAAGATGTTTGTCGTTGTTGTGGTCGTCGAAGAGTGACGTTGCTGTGGTCTGCAGGTTGAAGTCGTCAACGCTAGACGTTGATTTGACCGATCTGTGAGACCTAGGAGAGCAGACTTCAGGCTTTCCACACTCCTCCCACTTGCAGAATTCAGTCATGTCCACAGAAACAACCCCGGATAAATTATCTTTTATCATTCCATTTTTCTGCTGGCCGTGCTGACAGCAATTGTTGTGGTTGCAGTGGCTTCCGCTGCTGTTGCTGCGATGTCGACTGCAATAGTTGGACTTGTGGGCATGCTGGCATGTGAGCGACATGCAACCCATGCCAAATCGCCGCAACAATCGCTCGATGGTCGTCAGACTCCTTTCCAGTTTGGTTTCTGTGGGTGTTCCTCGTCTGGTCAACTTCTGGTAGGCACATGTGCTTTTCGGAGCAATTTTGAAGTCTCGACGAACGTCTCTGTTCAGTTAACAAACTCTAAAAGACTAAAAACAGGCGACTGACTCGATTCGTGACAAGGAGATATAACCTATGTATGTTGTTTTTTCCAATGTATCGTCTCCAATTATAAAGTCGTTAACTGTTTTGAACTTCGAGATAATTTTTCGTTTTAAAAATATCTGAAAAATTGTAAAAATCAAATAGCCTTGAATGAAAACGTTAAAATACAAGCAGAAAAATTGCATTAATATAGCACACGAGAAACAATATTCATCTCCTTTTAAATGTTACGACAACAGTTTATATAATTAATAATTTCACGTCAAAGCAACTAATATACTGGATTAAGTTAGAAATAATAATAATAAAATAATAACAATAATAATAATAATAACCTACAGTGGGTGATTAATCGATAAAAAGTTAAGGACAATGACTGTGTCAGGTTAAATAAATTTAAGTCGCTGAAAACGAATGATAAAACCACTATATATATATATATATATATATATATATATATATATATATACCATTCTTTCTCTCTATCCTTCTCTCTTTCTTTCTCTCTTTTTCTCTTTCTCTCTCGCTTTTTCTATCTCTCTATCTGACGTGTATATAATAAACAACTTTGCAAGCCACTATACAATATATATTCTTTTCCTTGCTCTCTTTACCCCCCCCCCTCTCTCTTTCTCTCTCTCTCTCTTTCTCTCTCTCTCCATTTTTGCTCTCATAATTGCATATAATTCATTTATACCAATGTTTATTTATAGCAATAGTAGCTAATAGACTATTAACCCTTGTCGTTATATTCTCATCATAATTGTTTGTCAATCAACATAGTTGTAGCTTATCATCAATTGTTCATCCTTTATGTGTTTGTTTGCTCGTTTGTTTGTTCGTTCGTTCGTTTGTTTTTGAGTCACTCGTTCAGTCAACCATTCCTTTATTGTTATTCAGTCACTCGTTCTTTAATTCGTAAATTAACTTACACGTTATTGTCTCATTCATTCATTCATCCAATCATTCATTTGTTTGTTTGTTCATTCATTCATTCATTCATCCATTCATTCCTTCATTCATTCACACAAGATCCATCGTGAAAAGGCCAGTAAAAACACCAGCCAACCAAACCAACTGACAATGCAAATGCGAATTCTCACTCAACATATTTAAACACCTCTTTGCCACTCTCTCTTTCTTTCTCTTTTTTTAATATTTCTCTCTCTCTTTTCTCTCTTCTATTTTTTTTCTTTCTTATGTAATGATGTATATAGTGCTACATACAATACTGTGTGGAGTAAGAAAGAGAGAAAGAGAGGAAGAGAAAATAGAGAGAAAAAGAAGAAAGAGAGAGAGAAAACGACAGAGAAAGAAAGAGAGAACTATTTTGTTTGAGAAGATGGTTTTTAATAAGTAAAACATACCCCACAAATAAACATGCATATCACTAAGATCAGTTCTATACAGTTGCTATTGTAATTGTAGGTAGGTGCGTGTGTGTGTGTGCGTTTGTTTGTGTATGTATGTGTATGTGTGTGTGTAAGTATGTGTGTGTGTGCGTGAGTACGTGTGTGTGTGTACGTGTGTCTGTGTGTGCGTGTGGCCTGTAAAAATAAAAAATAATATTTATTATTATTATCAAGTAATTAAAACAGTTGAAGTTTATGAGAATAAAAGCTGATGGCTTGATAACAAAAATTGCATCAGAAAATAAGAAAAAAATATCATAGCAACAATAATAATAAATACAACAACAACAACAACACAAATAATAATAATAATAATAACCGCCATAATAAACAATAATAAAATAATAAGTTACAAAGCATTAATGTTATCTGAACGTTACTATCACAAGTAGATAACACTCAAAATTTTGTGGAAAACATACAACAATAATAATAAAAAAAATTAGCAATTTATTTCTCTCTCTCTCTTTTTCGTTCTCTCTATCATCCTCTCTCTTTCTCTCCTTCCCTTTCTCTCTCTCTCTCTCTCTTTTTAGATACATTAACAATATTATATGTATGTGCATGCTTACGTGTATATGTCAGTACGTGTGGGTAAGTATACATATGTTAGTGTGTTTGTGTGTGTTTGTTGTGTGTGTGTGTGTGTGTGTGTGTGTGTAAATTGTACATCTATTAGAATAATACGCTTTCATCAGTTTGTATTACATTAATGATTAGCTATAGAACATAATAGAACGTAGATAATAATTTAAATAATAATAATAATAACAACAACAACAAAACAATAATAATAATAATAATAAAAATAATATTAATAATAATAACAGCACCGTGAATAACCGACAATGATTAGTAATTATTTTTTAAACAAATAATATTACGACATTACGTGACATCATACATGGTATAACAATTGCAAGCCTGATGCGAGGTTTGAAAAATCCAAGCTTGGAAAAGCATTGGCTGGCTTTTTTTCGTCTTTTCACGGAAAATATGAATTTGTACTGGCAAATTTTAGCAATTTTACGGCGAAAAATGATTTATTTTTCATCTAATTATTACATTTCAAAATGTTATTAAGTCTAAATTAGTTTATTTATCAATCAAAAATTCAAAAAGTTAATTTTTTTTAAAATTTTGAGTTTCAGTTCACTTTTAATTTAATTTACCCTTTAAAAAGTGCTGGAATGTTAAACCATGTGTTGTTTTTTAATAAATATAAGCCCTATGCAATGGAACGAAACACAAAATTAGAGTATGTAAGTGCATGTGAAAGTGTATGTGTGTGTGCGTGTGTGTATGTGTGTGTGTGTGTCTGTGTGTGTGTGTCGTATTTATTTAAAATTAATATAAACAAATAAATCTAAATACGATTTAATTAGATAAATATTATTCTTCATTAAAATATATTTAAATCAAACAAATACACATTTAAACTTACTTAAGGATATACGAACAGAAAAATAGCCATCAAATACGAGCTTAAAACGACCGGATCCTTTTAATAAGCCTCAATTTTCGTAGTTGTGTCCCTTTATATACCTGTTCATATAATATATATATATACGTGTGTGTGTGTATATATATATATATATGTGTGTGTGCGTGTGTGTGAGTGTGTGTGTGTGTGTGAGAGAGAGAGCGTGAGTGTGTGTGTGTGTGAGAGAGAGAGCGTGAGTGTGTGTGTGTGTGTGTGTGTGTGTGTGTGTGTGTGTCTGTGTGTGCGTGTGTGTCATTTACTTTTTTACATGATGACAAAAAATTGTTATATTGATAAGAAGTTATAATGGTTAAAAAATGAGAGAAGTTTAAGTAGTATTCTTATTTATAATTAATATTAGTAGTAGTAATGGTAGTAGTAGTAGTAGTAGTAATGGTAGTAGTAGTAATAGTAGTAGTAGTAAGAGTAGTAGTAGCAGTAGTAGTAGTAGCAGCAGCAGTTGTAGTAGTAGCAACAGTAATAGTAGTTTCATACTATTATTATGTTTCATATTATTATTATGTTTCATATTATCATTATTATTATTATTATTATTATTATTATTATTATTATTATTATTATTATTATTCTCTTAAAATATTTGCCGACACGCGTTCACTGACGATGACGTTCAATTTTAAAAACCACTTGAATTGCAATTGAAAAAATGAATTTAAAAATTGTATAATTTTAAGTGTACGTAATTGTTTGTTTGTGTATGTGCGTGCGTGCGTGTATGTGTGTATGTGTGTGTGTGTGTATGTGTGTGTGTGTATGTGCCTGTAGTTAATGTTCCTTTGTGTATTATTAATATAATGGATTATTTACAATGGCGTGATGCATTATCGCTATATATTAGAATAGATTCATACCTATGGTTAAAAATACCACGGTCTAAAACTCTCCCACACGTACACATTCACACGCAAACCCTCTCACACACACACAAACACATCACAAACACACACACACAAGACACATCACAAACACACACACACAAGACACATCACAAACACACACACACACACACACACACAAGACACATGTGTGGTGCATATAAAGTGGAATGATTTTCGAGAGATGTGCTGCTTACTTGTGCTTTTGTGAAAAGGTCATGTTTGAAATTCTAATGAACGTGCAACGCCAACATCGCGTTACATTGCCATTGCGTAATAACCAAAATAACCAAATACTTCAAAATGTAATATTGGTTATATAGCTTAATCAGCTTTTATTTGAATAAACTGAAAACTCAAACAATGATTCACAAAGATTGTCTTTTTATTCTATTTTCACGAGTAAATACTCATGCTTTAGTGAAGATATGAACGTGGGGCCGATGTAAGGTAGAATGCCAAATGACATTTGGATCGCTTCGTTTCATATTGAATGACCGATAACGTACTAGACTAGGTCTTCTTTTTAAACTATTTGGTGTACATACACAGCACGCACACACGCACACACGCACACACATGTTTACACACACATACCACACATGTGAATGTCAAAGATGCGTTATTACTAAACCCACATAACCTAGCTCAATATGAATGAATGTTTGAGTGAGTGAGTGAGTGAGTAAGTAAATGAGTGAATAAATGAATGAATGAATAAATGAATAGATGAATGAATGAATGAATAAAATTATTTGCACAAACTTTCTCGAAAATAAGCAAACATTACACGCTGACATTCAATTATTCGGCTGGTTGTGGGCTGTTACGTAATTAATTGTTACTCTTTAATGAGGAAACATGATGAATAAGTAAGTTAAAATATATGGGGGGTATATATCTTAATTTTAATTTATTTATCCCCGCTCTTGGACAGTAAATGAAGCAGCAGCAGCAACAACAGCAGCAGTTGCAGTATTAGTAGTAGTAGTAGTAGTAGTAATAGTAGTAATAGTAGTAGTAGTAGTAGTAGTAGTAGTAGTAGTAGTAGTAGTGTCGGTTGTAGTAGTCAGTTATGAAATAGGGGTAGGGGCAAATTTGTACATCGTCCATGATGGTATATGGAAACTGAATTAATTTGCGAATATTACATATTAAAATTAATGAATTAAACAATCATGGTTTTTTTAGGGGGTGGGAGGGGAATCGTCTTCCTACCAACCTACCTACCATGATATATTTCCATGTTCCCAACAAATGCACCCATGTAGAGCTCCGTTACGAGTTAAAATGTTAATAAAGTTGGCGCTACTATATTAAGTGCTGCTAACTTTTATATCACCATAGTAACGGTTTTACTCACTTTTTTAAAAAATCTCATCTTATTATTGCAACGATTAAATATTAAAACAAATTATTATTGATTTTATCATTAATTTTATTATATTTGTTATAATTTAGCAATAATAAACTACAGTGAAAAAATAACCAAAAATGCCGAAAGAGTTCGACGGCAGACACGTCAACCCCATCGCTAATTCAAATGCTAAATGCCTCATTGAGAACTGGTTCGAAGAGGTTGGATAATTGAGATGAAATGAATTGTTAATTTTATTTTCACATTAATTTGTGGTATTAATCCTTTATTTGGCGACGATTATTTCAAAATTCCATTTTAAATCATTACTTTGTATTTTGTAATCTGTAATTGTAATTAATAGTTAAATAGTGTAATCTGTAATAGTGTGTAATGGTAATCTTTAAAATTTAATCAGTAGTTGTCATATCATTGTTTCGACAGAGAGCTGTAGAAAGTTTGGATAATGACAGAAGGACCAGTGAAGAAGAACCAGTTAATCTGACAAGACTAATTAGTGAACACAAGGGAATACTCTCTACTAATTTTAACAAAAAATTTGACGACCTGACTGTTAATATCAATTCATACAGGCCAACCTGCTTCTATGACAAAACACCAAGTACTTTTTTTTTAATAATTTTTCATTGATAATAATATACCTAAATGTAATTTTTAGGTATATTATTTTTATATGAAAAATTGAAATTTAGTTTTAGATTTGATAATTTTTAATTGTTCCCTAAATTGATGCACTACTGTTTAATAATGAAAGATACAAAGGCAGACATGCTTGCAAAACAGTTTCATGAACAAGCTGTGTTAGTAGCATTTTCAATGCACTTTTAGTATGTACGTATCACAAATTCGATACCTATGATCTTAACTTTAATTAATAAATAGTTAACACTTGTTATAAGTTTTGTAGTAACTATTAATAATTTTTAATATTATTTGTTGAGCAGTAGGGAATTGGAAGCCAGAAAAGTTGAAGAGAAGTCAAAGGAGAGTGTAGTTGTTAATGAAATGCCTGTCAGAGTCAACTGCTGTTGCCCAGTTGCTGAAATCTATGTAAGATCTGTATATCAAATGTTTCATACATTTTGTTGGATTTGTAAAAATTAAGATTTTAACTTATTCTAAAGTATGTATATTAGAGTATTTCAAATACAAAGTTTTTTTTTGTATAGTATCTACTGACTAGTGAAATGATGCCACTGTAATTGTAAATCATTTTCGTTTTTCATTCAACCTGACAGCGGCCCGATTACATCAATGAACAGCCCATAACATTCTGGTCTCAACATTCAAAAATTATTCCAGTAATGAAATTTTCTTATTTTTTTGCAATACTTTCTATTATATATGAGTCATAGTGATGATATGTGCTCTATACATGTAGTATGTCATCCGTCATAATTAACTACCACAATCTTACACAAACCACACACACACACACACACACATACACACACAACAAACACAACCCACAGAGTGTTAGTGATGTTAGGAAGACCTTTGAAACACCATTCAGAAAGAATGCATCTTTCAGCACTCCAATTGAATATAGCATGGAGCCAAACAATCATAAACCATATGAACATGACCACGTTCCTAATTTGTAGTTTGGGGCGTATATTTATGCATATACTATGTGTAAAAATAAGAGTTCGTCTGTGTATCAAATATTTTATTAGCTTACTATACAGATAACGGTTTTTAAGCAGACAGAATCATGCAGCAGTCGTGGCCGAGTGGTTAAGGCGATAGACTAGAAATCTATTGGGCTCTGCCCGCACAGGTTCAAATCCTGTCGACTGCGAACTTTTTTGTCTTTTAAATTTCCACGTTATTGCTTGACCAGGATTATTTAGATTTTTGAATTAATTTTTTTTTTCGCAAAATAGAAATAATTTTGTGTTTGTATTCGTTTGATATTTTCACTATATGTTTATTTTATAATTAGTGAAAAGATTATTTAAAATTATCATCAAAAGTGTATACATTTGCGTTTCAAAATTATGCAAATTCTCTAAAAACTGCTTATTCATCAAACAGCTGTTCGACCACAAATTATATTTAAAAAAGACAATTTGTCTTTGGTTTCACTTTTCGTCTTTCGCGAATAGAATAAACAATGGCGGGCGATATAGAGTGTACTGAAAATATTCTCTACGTAAAAACTGTAAATTCTGAATGGCAGTTGAACGCGGAAGTAGTGGTATTAGTTTTGATGACGACTTTTATTTATTTAGATTTAAAATTTTTATTTTAACTTTGTGAAAATTTTTCAATCATGACGTGGACCATCTCTCTCTATTCTTGCTATCCAATTATTCATCAATGATCAATCAAATCAATATTTTTCAAAATTATAATATAAATTAATTTCAATTGCGATTCAAATATTAAATAATATTAAATTACAAATTTTAATTCAATATAAACAATATCACAGCCACATTCATTTAGAGAAAAATGCAACAGCTTGATTGAGCATCAAGGGAAAAGTAACCAAATTTAATAATTAAATTAAAAATAAATAGAAATTAGGAGATCAATCAAAAAACGTTGTTATGTAATATATTTATATATATATAATTAAATAAATAAATATTAAACTGATTTTAATTGTTAAAAAGTTGTCTTTTATTATAAAAAAAAATGTTTTAAAATTTAAATTTAATCAATAAATTTATCTCTATTATCTAATTATTCATATTTATTATTAAATTATCTTGTTTTGTCAATGTTATAATTGCTTTTAATATATAAATAAATAAATTAGTTAATTAATTAAAAACTTATTGATTTTTTTAGATTCAACCTGGTCTTATTTAGTTAGCTGGCTATTGAGGTAATTGTCTCTAGTCAATTTGATAGAATTCACAATTATTATTTATAATTTTGTATAATAATTAAATAATTATGTTTCTGTTGCATTTGTTTTATTATCATTTCAATCATATAATAATTAATTGAGTTATTCATTCATTTATTCATTTTTAATTTAATTTTAATTGTTTCCTTAGGCAAAGTACCTTGGAATGCCATTCAGCAGAGTTTTTGAAGTTCATTAACTCACAAATCAGCTGGAAAATTGTCCTTTCGAAGTTAGTAACAGACATATTTTTCAATAATATTATTAAATATTATCTTAGATTATTTTCTAAGGGCAATAATATCACTGTATATTTATAATTAAAATGAAATCCATTATATCAATCATTTGATCATGACTGTATTACATTTAATTTACCAAAAAAACAGCACAAAAGAGTTAGCAGCCATCCTCTGTGATCATTCTATAGAGATTAGGTAGGCTTTATCAAGTTCCCATTAGTTTATTAAAAAATGTGTGACTTGTTTTCATTTTCTTTTTCTGTGAAAGTTTATTGTTGCAGTGAGGGAGTGTAACTGATTCCATTTCTCTCTCTCTCTCTATCTTTTTCTTTTTTTCTCTTTCTCTAATTTTCTAAGTATTATATTATTATTTGAATACAAAAAAATACACCTTCACAAAAAAATACACCTCTACTTTCAGAAATTAAGTGATGACACCTTCACAAAATATCTTCATCTTTGTTCTCTCTCTTTCTCTCTCTCTCTTCTCTTTCTTTCTTTCTCTCTCTCTCTCACTTTATCTGACTCTTTCTTTTATAAATGAGTTTTTAAATATTTTATTTATTATTTAAACATAAAATTTCGCTACCCAAACTTTATTAAAAGATCAAGCAATGATGACTTCACCGAATGTCTGGTGAGGTTTAGCACTCCAACGCAGGACAACTTTCCCCAGTGGAGACTTCTGGCTTGGGCGCCTGATGATTCCATCCTTGCTCTCTCTGACAGCGCTGGCAACGTGTTCTTGTATAATATTGCTGGCTCTCTTCTCTGCCATATCTCTCCGGTTGGTTACGTTGTGTTGTTTTGCTGTTGTTGTGTATACTATTGCAGGCTTTTCATTTTGACGTATCTTTTCTGTTTCTTATTTTGTTTTTTGCAGTTATCATAACTGTTTTTGTTGATTTTGGCTTCACAACTATCTTCCAGAACACAAACCTGCCAGAGGACTTGAGTGGTGCTCTGTGTTCAATCATTTTTAAGGAGAGTATGACTATAAAGCAACCTGATTCCAGTGGTAGCAGCAACCAGCTACAACAACAACATTGGTTTTGTGAAATGTTGATTCTTAATTATAAAGGTTGTTTGGTTGGCTGGTTGGTTTCCATGGTTCTTGTTTTGTACATCTGTTTGGATGTTTGTCTGGATGTCTCTATATATGTATGTCAGGATTTTTTGTATTTTTTTGTCTGTGCATCTGTATTTTTTATTTTTTTGTTTCTACATCTGTCTGTTTGCCTGCCCACAATTGTATTTATCATGTTTTTATAATAATTTGTAGGAAGGTGATTTAATTAAATTAATTTGTAGGAAGGTGATTTAATTAATTTTATTTAAAAAGAATGTTTTACTTTATGGTCTCACTTATTAATCATATATACTGCAGGAAACCTGACTGCATATGCCATCAGGTAATCATTTTGACTTATCCATTAATTAAGTTGATTAGTTAATTATTTTATTAAATAAATAATCAATCAATCAGCGAATTAATTCGTTAATTAATTGAAAATTACAAAAATCTAATGAAAAAAATTGTAACAATTTTGACAGCCAGGAAGGCGATTACAAATTCTTGCACAGTTTTTCATTTGAGAAGTACCATCAAAATGGTATAACCCAGGCTCTTTACCTGCCTAACTACTCCATCCTACTAATCGGGGGTGGCAGTTTGGTGGTAGATTACCAGCCGAACCGGACAGCAGCGGGTCAGGGTGGGGAAGGGGAGGTGGCAGCCATTCAGAACTATGGCGTTTCGGCATGGAGGTTTATTTCTGGGGAACCACATTATAAAATGGTTGATGGTTTTGAAAATGAGCTTGAGAGCCTTTTAAATTCAAACGTTAGCTCGTTCTTTCTTTTATTCATCTGTTTCTTCTTTGGTTTATTTCTTCATCATTCACTCGTTCATTCCATTTGTTCAGGCCTCCTTTCATGTATTAATCATTCATTTGTTTGAACATATAAAGACTCCAAAATTTTTCTTTAAATTTTTGTTCACTGTTTATTTTGTAACAGTTTTGTTTCCCTGAACTAAAGTGTATTCTCTTTTAGAGTTTGACGAAAAAGTTGTCGGCTCTCATCCAGCCGTTTTGGTCGTCAGGTAATCAGAGTGACGTCATTTTTAAGATGGCGGCGTCCCCAGATTGTCGTAGGCTCGTTACGTTGCACGCGTCTGAATCCATTCGCTTTTGGTCATTGCCATCATTCAAGTTGGTGAAAAAATTTGGAGTCCAGGAACAAGGTGATCGAGAATTTCTTCATTCTAATGATGTCAAAGATCCTAAAAAACTTGAAGCTTCTAACGGTTTGTGTATATTATCTTTCTCTCTCTCTCATTCATTCATTCGTTCATTCATTCATTCGTTCATTCATTCATTCATTCATTCATTCATTCATTCGTTTTCACGTATATTCTTTTGTAATAATTATAAAATTAACTTTAAAAGATATCAATAAATATAATTCAGATCAGCAGACAGCTTACCACGTTGTTGATTTCTCGTGGTGGTCTAATGAGGTTCAGTTTAATATTTTTATTTGGAGTTTTTCATCAAATTTTCATCATTCTCATGTGTGCTTCACTCAATTTAATTTTTTAATTTATCTCCAAAGGATCTGATTGTAGTTAGAAATACCGGCTGCCTAACTGTCTCGTCTGTCACTAATTTCACTAATCGATTAGGGAAGACCCCAGAGGTCTTTCAACAGGGATGTTCCTTGATGAGATTTCAAGATGGCTGCTTCTATGTTCTAGAAGTTTGTCATTTGGTTTCTATCCTTGTTATTTTATTATTTCGTCTAATATATATCTCATTGGGTTTTCGTAAGCTTCTCAGGTTTTATATATTGAATAATAATTCGATTCGTTGATTGTTTTAGCAGCGTATTTAATTATTATGTTGTCGCTGCTGCATATTCACTTAATACATCCAGTAGGTAAGGTACTATAGATTATATTTTTCCTATTTGCCTAGTAACTTCACTAGACAGTAAATCTAACCACCTCAGTGTGAAAAATCCTACGCTGGCAGTGCTATCAATCTGAAAAAGCAAGCAGCGCCGCAACACCAGCTCCAGCTACTACTAAATAACGGCCCAGACGACGATGATATAGCACAATCCGAGCTTAACATCAATCTTGACAGTCCCAATGACAACAACAACAACAACAACAACAATACTAGCAGCAGCAGCGGCAGCAACGACAATAGCGACCAACCAACGACTAACGACGATGTAGATGTCACTGATGATAGTAGTCTGGCTAGGAGTTTGACGAACTATTTAAAATACATGCTCTACTATATTACTGATCTAGAGGCATTTCATGCACCTAAAAAAAGACAAAAGTAGGTCTACTATTTAGTTTAATTTGGATACGAAAACCCTTAATAATAATTATAATTATAATAATTATTATTATATTTATGTTCAGAATGTTAAGAAGGGTCTATAGGCTGTATTGTATAAAGTCAACTACACCTGAAGACCTATATGCCAGCAAGGTTTAATTATTATTTTTTTGTTATTATTATTTTTATTATTGTTGTTTGTTTTTATTGTTATTGCTATTATTGTTATTGTTTTTTTTCTTGCAAATTTTTATTTAAACTTATTGTTTCTATTTGTAGTTATTTTTTTCTTGAAATAAAATAACTTACAATTTTTTTCTCACAAGCTTGATAACGAGGAATACGAAGAAGCTCTCCTATTGGCTCAGACGTATGACCTTGACTGCGACCTGACCTATCAGAAACAGTGGAAAAGGTCAACTGTAACAGTCGATACCATCCATAATTATTTGGTTATTATTACTATTATTATTTATCGTTTTTAATTAATATTCAATTAAAATCAAATATTCATTTTAAATCGTTTAATTGTTAAGCAGGTATACAATAATGACGACAAAAACTAATTTTAAAAACAAAAAAAAAGACTAAATTTTCTACCGTTGAACTCTTATGCGTGGGTGTACGAACGAACGAATAAACGAACGAACGAACGAACGAACAAACGAATGAATGAATAAATGAATGAATATTTTTTTTTAAGGAAAATTTTTTTAATTTCAGTCGAGAGTCAGTAAACGATCATGGGTACTGCATGAGTGTCTGGAGCGGGCTGTCCCCAGCATGGTCGCCATGATCGAGTTGATCCAGCACGGCCTCATTGGTACTAACTTGCAGGCTGTCGTAGCCGCTGGCAGTGATGGCGATGATGGCAGGTCGGTAGCGTTTTTGTTGCGGTCGTGGCTGTTGTGGTTGTGGCTATTGTGGTTGTGGCTATTGTGGTAGTGACTATTGCGGTTGATATCGTTGCTACTATTCTGCTGTTGCTATTTTTGTTTTTTTGTTACAGTTATTATTATATTTAGGCTGTCTATTGTTGATAATTTTGATTAATTTTAGTAACGATGTTGTTTCTGTTACTTCGTTTTCCAGGTTCCTATTTTGTGATGGTGATAACGATGACGATGATGACGTCAGTGATAATGGCGGGAATAAGCAGGGAAAATTGAAGAAAAAAAAGAAGGAGGAGCTATTAAAAATGATTGACTTTGAAAAGTGAACTCATGTTTTAACAATTTTAATGTTGTTTATTAAAAAAAAGTCTAGAAAAAAATTTGTACCATTTACCATTGATTGTATTGTATTGTATGGTCTTGTACAGAATAAATATAAACGAACAACCACAGTTTGAACTTTCAGCAGAAGGAACTCTGTAGGACAAGGTTGAGATTGTTACAGTATATGGACAGACTTCAAACATACCAAGTATGCTATTGTTCTTTTTTTACTTTTCTTTCTTTCTCTCTTTCTCTCTCTCTTTCTCTCTCTCTCTCTCTCTCTCTCTCTCATACTATCACTTGGTGTACAAATACGTTTCATTTTCTTCCTTTCTTTTGCTCTATCTTTCTTTTTCTCTTGCTCTGTTATTTCAATTCTTTACATTGAATGTTTTATTAATGTGATTATTGATGTGGCTGATGTTTTGTTCAAATAACAAGGAGATACTGGCGTCTGACAGCCAATCGCATGAAGCCTATGACAGTAACTTTTTTGTCAGGCTCAGATCTGACAACATAATTGAACTTGCTGTTGATTATGCCAGGGTTAGTTAGCTGGTTGAGTGGCTGGTTGGTTGATTGGTTGATTGATGGTTGGTTGATTGATTGATTGAGTGGTTTGTTGATTGGTTAATTGATTGATGGTTGGTTGATTGATTGAGTGGTTGGTTGATTGATTGATGGTTGGTTGATTGATGGTTGGTTGATTGATTGAATGGTTGGTTGGTTGGCTGGTTGATTGATTGGTCTACATCTATATTTTTTCCAAACTAATTTCAGACTTGCAACACGTCAGCTCTCAGTTGCATGTTCACATACCATGGCCAACAGCTGCTGCCACACAGGTATTGGGCCACTCTTTGTATCTTTGATGCTCGTTGTTCGTTATCATTATTATTATTATTATTATTATTTTATTAATTATTATTTTATTATTATTATTTTTTCTTAATTAAACAGATTGGCCATAGTAAATAATTTTCCAGAGACAACATCACCTGACTTGTACTCCAGTCTTCTGCCAACTTTGGAGTAAGTTATAATATTATATATAATAATAATAATAAAAATAATAATAATTATTATTATTATTATTATTAATCATTATTTTTGTTACTAATTACTCTATCTTAATTGTTTTTCAATGTTTTTAAATATTCATAATGTTACATAATGACCTTTCAACTGCACTTTACAATGATTGGGTATTGTCTCTACAAGCTCATCCAATCAGATGAAAGAATGGCCGACGTTAAAATGGCGGCAAGAAGCCGATTGGTCGGAAATTCACTGCAAGGGGTATTGTATTGTTTCTTAACTAAAAATTACACACAAACACACATACACACACGCACATATATACACGCACACACACATACATACATACACACACAAACACAGTTTGTTGCACGAAAGCACTATTGCCATTGGCAATAGTGATGATGACGTTGACGCATCAATCCTTTATGAACAAAATCCACACCTATCAAAATACAAGTTAGAATAATAAATTATTATTATTATTATTATTATTATTATTATTTTTTGTTATTCTTTTTATTTTTTACCATTAACATTTTAATCTCTCGATACATGAAGTTTTTATAAGATAATGATAATAAAAATTAATAATATGAGTAATATTAATAATAAATAATAATATTATTAAATATAAATAAATAAATAATTAATAATAATAATAATGATAATGAATGATAATACTAGAGGGGTATCATTAAGTAGAGATACAATGTTAGACTGGTACAGAGGCAGATGTTTGGAGATGGAAAGACTGTCCAATTGCGTCGATGGTTCTATTGCCCTCATCCAATTGGCTATCGACTTTGGGTTCAAGGTCGGTTGATGGATTGGCTAGTTAGCTGATTGGCTGATAGGATGGACAGTTTGTTGATTGGCTGGTTGATTGTTTGGCTGGCTTAACAAGAATAATTTTGAGCAATCACAGCAATGTGTTTAAATCAAACGTTCTCAAACAACCAATCGTACACAGGATGCAAAACTAAATAATTTTAAATAACCAATCATGTTAAAGAGCTTAACCGACATAATTGAAATTGACCAATAGGAGCTTTCGGATCTCTACGACAACCTGGTGACTATGGGAACTTTGACGTATGAGTGTCACGTTAGCGATAGTTTGACATTCAACTCGTTGTTGAGGATGTCAATTCTTGACGTTGTCAAGTTAATGATGGCCAAGGTAGACTGGTCGTTCGTGATTGGATAGCCGGTTGATTGGTTGAATGTTGCTGATTGGTTGATTGGTTGGTAGTTGATTGGTTGATTGGTTGGTTGGTTGGTTGGTTGGTTGGTTGATTGGTTGGTTGGCAGTTGTAACTTACCTTCTAACCATCATGTCAGTCATCATAATAATAATCATCATAACGCACAGTCAAACAAGGAGACGTTCATAAGAAACCTCAAAAAATGGGTCAAGCCTTACTTGGAGAAGCAGGAGTACAAGAAATCAACAACGGAAACATACCACGACCTACTTAAATGTTATCTGGTCGCCATTGCAAGGGATGATCTCACTTACGTTGATTTGCTTTTTAAAGAGAGTGGAGCTGAGGTTTGTTGTGTGGAGAAAATCAGCTCAGCCGGTAAACATAAAACATAATGAAATAATGGGCACGAAGAACGTATGCCCATATCTAAATGAAATAAAATGTTATTATAGCATCATTATGTAATAATAACATGTCATAATATGGTGTTATAATAGTGCAGTAGGAGTGCTTTCTGCCCGTCTAAAGATTTTATCGCGCCCTAACTTGAATCGAATGCTGTCTTGGCGTATATGACTAATGTGTTTCGTGGGATGGTGATGTGTGCGTGCGTGCGTGTGTGCGTGCGTTCGTGTACGTGTGTGCGTCGTGCGGGAAGTATGTGATGTAGCAGCTATTACCGATTTTCTCAATATTGTTTTTTTCATTACGAATTGATTCATTAGGTAGCTGAACCGATAATAAAGACGAATAGATGGATGGCTGTGATTGGCAGAGAATGCTTGTATGCACATAATGGGTTGGTTTACTCGTTTTGAATGATTCATTCATTCATTCGTATCGCTCATTTATTTATTCATTCATCCATCCATTAATTAATTAATTCATTCATCCATTCATTCGTTGTATCGTTCATACATTCACTCATCCATTCATTCCTTCATTTATTGGCAGCTGCGATCAACTTAGTATAATGAAGTCAGTAATCGCCAGTTTGTCTGCTACTGACGATGATGATGATGGTTATATCAATTCAACAAAGAATGAACTTCAGACGTGTTTGTTGTGAGTGTTGTTGCTGTTTTGTTGTGAGTGTTGTTGTTGTTTTGTTGCGAGTGTTGTTGTTGTTTTGTTGCGAGTGTTGTTGTTGTTTTGTTGCGAAAGTTGTTGCTGTTTTGTTGTGAGTGTTGAAAAAAAACACAAAATAAAACAGAGGTGTTGAAATATTGAAGAGGAACGGTATAGAAATGACCCTATCTCAAATTAAAGATATACAGGTTTAAAATTTATTATTATAATTGATCAAACGCTTAATTAATCAGTCAGTCAATCAATCAATCAACCAGCTAACCAGTCAATCAAACAACCAACAAACCACATAACTAACCAACCAACCAATCAACTATTATTACTCTACTATTATTATTATTATTATTATTATTATTATTATTATTATTATTATTATTATTATTATTTATTTTTTTTATTAGCAATCTGAAACAGACGCCGTAAAGATATTCACGAAGATCGCGAGGACGTCTGTCAAAAAGTTTGAATGTTGTTTTGGCGGTTTTTTTTTGTGTTTAAGCTCCATTCACTTTTAACCATTTTGCATTTATTATTATAATTATTATCATTTATTATTATTATTATTTATTATTATTATTATTTATTATTATTCCAGGCACCCGCCAGTGACGGATGATGAGTTGAGGTTTCTATTTTCAGACATGTGTACCCTCCAACAGGATGTGATGATGTGTGTGCCAGAACATGTGTGCTATGAGGTCGTGTGTGTGTGTGTGTGTTCTCTCTCTTTCTCTCTCTCCCTCTCTTCCCCTCTCTCTCTCTCTCTCTCTCTCTCTCTCTCTCTCTTTCTTTCTCTTTCTCTCCGACTCTCTGATATGATTATTATAGGTGTGGTGTTATGATAAGCGAAAAACAGATGTTTGTTTGTTTGTTAGTTTGTATGTATGTATGTTTGTTTGTATGTTTCGTCATGTGGCGATAAAAATGATTCTGAGGTGGTATAGCAGTGGTGATTAAATTCGTTAAAAAAAATGATGATCACAACATAACGATGACGCTCCTCTTATGACGTCATCGTCGCCTCGTTTAACACTTCTGACATCATCCTCCTCACTGCAGATTTTCGTCAGCAGTTTGCTCTGCTCCGGCAATCTAGCTCACATCAAACTGGCGAAAACGGCAATGCAGTCATCATCATCATCATCGTCGTCGTCGTCGTCGTCATCACTCCAACCATCATCATCATCACAGCAAACATCATCATCGTCGTCGTCGTCGTCGTCGTTGCTGTCACAAAAACAGCCTCCCATCCACCACATTGGAGGCATAAAATCCACGATCAAGCAATCTATAAAATCGTCGTTGTCGCCATTCAGCAGGGCGTTCAACACCACACCATCATCATCACCATCATCATCATCATCTACTCATCATCAGCAGCAGCAGTTGCAACAACATCACCACCATGATCTCTTGGTGAATAGGTGCAGTTATGAGACGTCGGTGAAGTTGGTCATGCAGGCCTCCAGGGAGTATTTCGACTCCTCTTCTTCTATCTCTGACCAGGATATGATGCTCGCTAGGTGGGGCATTGATTTACACACACACACACACACACACACACACACACACACACACACACACACACACACACACACACACACCTTCACACACACACACACACCTTCACACACACACGCACACACACAAACAACACACATACACACGCACGTACACACACAGAGAATGCTTGCAGTTACTTGAAGACAGGCCAGCGTGCATTGAAGAGGAATTGAACTTGATTGAAGCTGTCGCCATGCTGGAAAGCCTAGGCGTGGGTTTGCTTCCCGTTCAAAGTTGGTTGATTGATTGATTGGTTGATTGATTGGTTGATTGATTAATTGATTGGTTGATTGATTGATTGATTGATTGATTGATTGATTGATTGATTGATTGATTGATTGATTGATTGATTGATTGATTGATTGATTGATTGATTGATTGATTGATTGATTGATTGATTGATTTAACCATTCATGCACCACATCAGTACGGATGACGACTGATAAATTGGATCTGATTACGAAAGTCTTCAAAGCGAAGAGAATGATGTACAAGAATATCAATAAGGTAATTGGAATCGCTATAACCATTGTTACCATCGACCAGCATCATCATCACCATCACCTCTACCGTCATTAACGAAATCAAATATAATTATTCTTAATTATATTATTATTAATAATTATAACTTTTTTAAAAATTAAATATTTAATAGACATTATTCAATACTTGAAGGTATTGGAGCTAGGTAGACTACTAAAAATTACCGATAACGAAGACGATAATATAGACGATGATGGCGATGACGTAAACAAAGACAGTGAAGTCAGCATAGATCGTAGAGTAAACAAAGACAATAAAGTTAGCAAAGATAAAGATAACGCAACCAAAGAATATGATAACGGTGCCAGCAAAGTTGTTGGCGTGTGTAAGATATTAAACATCGTGGCAGAGTTCGCTTTACAGGTTTATTATTATTATTATTATTATTATTATTATTAGCTGTACTAGTAGTAGTAGTAGTAGTAGTAGTAGTAGTAGTAGTAGTAGTAGTAGTAGTAGTAGTAGTAGTAGTAGTAGTAAAAGCTGTTGTTGTTGTTGTGGTGGTAATAGTAGCAGCAGTAGTTGTAGTTTTGTTGTATTGTTGATGCTATGGTTATGATTATGATGATTGTAATAATTATAATAATAATAAATATAATAATAATAAATATAATAATAATAAGGTGAGAGATTATACGACGGCTTTTGAAACGTGCCGTAAGATGATTGGCCACAAGTACAAGGATGGATGGATGGTCTGTAAGTTATTAGTGGAGGAAGAAAATTATCATGATGATGATGCCAGGTTTGTGCGTGTGTGTGTGTGTGTGTGCTTGTTTGTGTTTGTTTGTTTGTGTTTGTTTGTGTGTGTTTGTGCGCGCGTGTGTTTGTTTGTTTGTGAGTTTTCCCAGAAAAGCATCAATCAATCTATCATCAATCAATTCATCAATCAGTCAATCAATCAATCAATCAATCAATCAATCAATCAATCAATAACTTTGTATCGATGGACGCAGAGTGTATCTCTTGAAGCATTGCCTCCTACATGCACCCGATCGTTATCTGCCTAATTTGTTGGACACGTTATCATTACTTAAAAGTCAGGTATGTAAAACACACATACACAAACACACATATAAAAAATACACTCACACGCACACACACATACATACATACATACATACATACATACATACATACATACGTACATACATACATACATACATACATACACACATACATACATACTCACTAAATTTACCATTAGAACCACTATAAGAAAATGATTGAAACAACAAATGCAACAACAACAACATCAACAACGAACCATGTGACATCACTAACAAGACAGCAGTCGCCGTCCATAATGACGTCATCAACAACAACAACGACGTCATCATCTCAACAACAACAGTCACAGCAACAACAAACAACGTCCAGAAAACTTTTCAGCCAAACTAAAAATGTCTTCGACAAAACTATGAAGTCAACAATCTCCAATACAAAATGGTTGGCCGGCGTGGTAGGAAGTATTAGTGAAATTAGTGGATGGATGGACGGAAAGAAGAAAATGAGCAAAAAACCTTTCAAGAAGTTTAAATGTATGAAGTTATATTCAAATTGTTATCTATCTTTGTTTGAAAAATGTCTCAAATTTTAATATATACGAATTCCCTGTAAAATTTTCGTTGCAAAGTTTGATCAGCCGATCTAGAAAGTACCTCCTTAAATTAAGCTGAACCATTTTGCAGCATATAAACACTATGGTGAAGACGGTGACAAAGATGATGATGACGATGATGAAGAAGATAGTATCATTTCCTATCAACTGTATCATCCATTCTTCGAAGATACCTACAAGCAGTCATCTAAATGCCTACCTAATGATGTATGTATCGTGTTTTTTTTCTTCGTCAATTAAAATTGCGCTGGGAGACTGGATAGCCTAATGGTTATAAGCACCTGGATGATCTGTCATGCAATTCTGTGACCGTGTGCGCGCGCGTGTGTGTATGTATGTGTAATTGTATGTGATTTTATGTGTGTGTGTGTGACTCCATTCATAAAATACTCTCTCTCTATATATAACCCCATTAAATCTCATTGGTTAATATATATATATATATATATATATATATATATACACTCAGGACTTAGTGGACTACACGTTACGTCAACAACAGCACCTTACATCATCAACATCAAATGACGTCATCAACAACAACAGCCACGAAAGGAGCCTGGCAACGTTGACGTTGTTGTTATCTAATTGCACTCGCCAACGTAATGCTGATGGTAAGGACGACGATGACGATGATGTCACCAGAAAGAATGACGTCATCAATCAAGGTTGGATTACTGAAATGTTGATTATTTATTTAGTCAATTATCTATTTATTCATTCATTTCTACATTCATTCATTCGTTCATTCATTCATTTATTCATTCATTCATTTTTTCCTTCATACAGTTTTGCTACAGTTAGCACATTCGTCACTCTATAGAGATACCAGTTTATGCCTCGTCTACTTGCTGGCACTCTCTCAAGTAGAAAGAATTTCTATTTTTATTCATTCATTTCTACATTCATTCATTCATTCATTCATTCATTCATTCATTCATTCATTCATTCATTCATTCATTCATTCATTCATTCATTCATTCGTTCATTCGTTCATTGTGTTTGTTTTGTTGTCCTCGTTTAATTGCAATCTATCGTTGCTCTAGTCTTATTTACACGATTACATTTCAACTATTGACCTCATTAAATCTCACTAATTAATTGACCCCATTAAATCTCATTGGTTAACTGACTGACCAATCACATCGCAGCCAACGTTAGCAGACGATCTATTCAACAACGAGTCAATCAAATCACCACTAGTCTACCAGCTTGCTATATATTACTACGCCATACTCGCAGCTCATTGGCTACATAATTCCCACGAGCAGCCAATCAGAAACCCCCACGAGTACTCTCCATTCTCATTGGTTCGTGAGGTTATTAAATGTTGGAAAAAGAAGAAATCAAAATGGCGTGACGATGTCGAAGATTACGTCAGCAGAATGCATCGCCATAAAGATGCGCTCCTGAATTTCAGGCAGATTAAATCTCTCAAGACAATTCACCATGGTTGGTTGGAATGATGCTGCTGCTGTTGTTGTTGTTGCTGTTGATGTTGTTGTTGTTGTTGTTGCTGCTGCTGCTGCTGTTATTTACGATGATGATGTAATTGTTGTTGTTAACTTAAATCCACTTTTGTATTTTTAAATAATTGTTTTAAGCTTTTTTTTTCGTGAATTTTATCTTCTGCGAACAGACATTGATGTATCAAGATTCGCCAGAGATGAGATATATATGAAGGAGACCATATTAGGCATGGCAATGTTAGTGAAGTTGGTTGGTTGATTGGTTGGTTGGTTGGTTGATTGGTTGGTTGATTAATCAATCTTTTGTTCATTCATTCATTCATTTGTTTGTTCATTCATTCATTCATTTCTCCATTCGTTCATTCTTTCGTTATATGACATTACGCTGGTAATAATTTTTATGATAATTTATAACAACAACAATGACAGTAATAATTATTATTAATATAATTATAATAATAATTACTGTTATAATTATTGATAATAATAATAATTTAATTATGAAATGAGGTCACTGGATGATAAGCAACTGTCGACTTCTCTATCTCTGGCCAGGAGAAACAACGTACCTGCAAGTGATGTGTGCATGTCACACCTGGAGTATCTCTTTGATAATGAGAGGTGGCTGTTTTATATTTTTTCATTCATTCATTCATTCAATCAGTCAATTAATCAGCTGGTCAATCGGTCAATCAATCAATCAATCAGCTGGTCAATCGGTCAATAAATTGGTCAGTCAATTCATCAATTGGCCAGTCAATCAATCCGTTAATTAATTAATTAATTAATTAATTAATTAATTAATTAATCAACCTGTCATTAAAAACCATTCCAAAACTCTCCATACATAGTCTGTCAACAGAGTCGATTCGCGCGAGAATCGACAAACTTGACATGTTGGAAACATTTAAACAGCAGCAGCAACAACAACACGCAGCAGCAACTACAAAAACAACAACGACAACGGCGGAAATGACGTCACCACCACCAACATTAACAACAGTAAAAAAAATGACGTCATCGTTTAGTTTCCGTGACGAAATGTTTACGAAAGTACTTCCGAACATCCGTGCTGATGATTACGACCGATTGATTCTATTCTTCAACTGCCTGTACATCGTCTGCGAGTCTGATGGTGATAGTAATAGTCGCGGTGGTAATAGTAATAGTCGTCTGATCGATGATGATGATGATGACGATAAGGAAGAGGAATTGGATAGAGATTCCATCAAAAATAAAAGTTTGAATTAATTGTCTTTTTGATTTTATTAAGTATAAAATAGTATTTGTTCATATGTGAGTAATTTTATTGAATTCATTCATTCCCTTATTCGCTCATTCTCATTCATTCATTTTTAAAATCTTTCATTCATTCATTCATTCATTCATTCATTCATTCATTCATTCATTCATTCATCCAATTAAATGTTATAATAATAATAACAATGGTAATATTATTCATTATTCAGAAGTTTCTTTTGCAAGGCATGTGAAAATATTGAATGGTTTGAAGGAAGTTCTACATGGTTAGCCCCCACTTTGGGTTATCTCTCACTTTCTCCGTCTTTCTCTCTCTCCCTTTCTTTCTTTCTCTCTCTCTTTCTTTCTCTGTCTCTCTTCTATTTAGCCAAATAAATCATTGATCGATCAATTTATCAGTCCACCGATCAATAATTTCTTCAATCAATAATGAATTCATTATTTTATTAATTTATTCGTTCGTTCGTTCATTTATACGTTCATTCATTCATTCATTCATTCATTCATTCATTCATTAGTTAGTTCGTCCTTTCTTTTATTCATTCATTCTTTCAATCTGTCAATCGATCAACACTCACATAAAAGCAGGACTGAACTACAAGCGGCTAATGAATTTAGGCAAGAAAATAGCGACAGTTTCTCATGATAATGATCCTGGCGATGATGATGATGATGATGGTGGTGGTGGTGGCGCTAGTGATGATAATGATGATGTGATTGTGATGGTAAGATCACAGGTCATGGCTTATGCCAATTTTGAGAATATCGATGCTATTGCTGGCCTAGCCAGATATATATCCATTCAGGTTAATCGCAAGTCTTAATTTTGAATGTTCGTTCGTTTGTTTGTGTGTATGTGTTTATGTATGTATGTGTATGTATGTATGTATGCATATATGTATATATGTATGTGTGTATGTGTATGTGTGTGTGTGTCTGTGTGTATGGGTTTGTGCATGTGTGTATACATTTATTTCTTTTTATTGATTAACTGTTTTATTAATACATTCAATCAATCATTCATTTATTTGTTTATTCATTCATTCATGCATCCATTCATGCATCCATTCATTCATCCAATTGTGATATTTCTATCATCACAGCATAAGAGAGTGATTAGCGCGAGTTTCATCTACAGATGCTTCTGCCAGAAAGTCTTCACCGATATGAAGGACGATGATCATGTTATTATTACTTTTTACTCATTATATCATTCATAATTATTTTTAAATACAAATTATTATTAATATTAATAATTAATAATTATTATTAAAAAAAAAATTATTATTAATTATATAATAGATGCCATTAAATACTATGAAATCGTTTAATAGAGTCGCAAGTATGAGCAGTGCATTAGTGTCCTCCTTCGAATGCCAGCATCTCATATTGAAAGATTCATATTGTCAGATGTCTTGTATAATAAAGAACTATGGACAAAGGTTGTTGTTGCTGTTGCTCTTGTTGTTGTCGTCGTTGTAATTAGGGGCAAAGAAATTCCTGCCAATTATATGTCATATGTGTGTGTGTGTGCGCCTGTAAGTGTGTGTGCGTGCGTGCGTGTGCGTGTGTGTGTGTGTGTGTGTGATTTATTTGATTCATGTGTATTCACAGGCGCCATGTGTTCGTTGTACTGTTGATATTTCTGAAAGTTTAGATTAACTTTTAAACGATAATAACAATAATAATAATAATTTTTATCAAAATTTCTAGATGATT